>NC_056563.1:4701874-4857816 GCF_013358625.1 Macadamia integrifolia | reverse complement strand
TACGATGTAGCATACGTATATACCTTAAAATACGGATATAATACCTGTTTTATCCGTACATAGCCTTATGGTAGGTGCACGTACACGGTTTGGGCACTCCCATCTCTTCTGGCACTGGCTCGGACTTGTCGGGCCAGCCGGTGTTTAAGGTCACCCGTGCCATCATAGCCCATAAGGAACCCGCTCTAATTTCCTCTGGCTCGGTTCCTGCATGGTTAAACCGGTTCAACCGCGAAATCAGACCTGGTTTAAGAAGCGGGGTATTACATGCTGACTCCAGCAATTTAAAAGCAGTACGATTGGCCCTCTTGAATATACCATCGAGGTTGCCGACTGTCCTAATGACTAGTCGGGTGTATGTCTAACCGCCACAGTGACCCGACAACCGCGGCCACTGCTTCCCCCCAAATGGTAACCCAATACCTCAACCCCTGTTGGGAAGGGTTGTAGTACGGGAAGATAATAATCCTAAGCCGTATGCTCCTATATGACATAGTACAATTGCATAGTGCCACCGCGTCCCATTCCACGGGCCACCAATGCACTCGTTTCCAAGTCAACTACGGCATCTAATTTAATAATGCATTATGCACAATGATCCCATCATTCATCACATAAGAACATCATCATTTAGCATTGAGAAAGTAAAACACAACACACATGTCATAATCATATGAGGATGGCTAGTCTAAATGCAATTAAATGAATGCCAAACAAGCCTTAAAATAAGGCCAAACGTCCTCTCCCCACTTACCTAGTCGTGTACAAAGACTCACGCCCGGTACGGGTGAGATCCGGCGCGGGAAACGTAAATTTTGGTGAACCTATCATAAGTGAATGGGGTTAACATTTCACCACTTTGGGGTCAAAACTAACAAGATTTGATGACAAAATCATGTTTAGAATCATAAAGAATGTCGCACATTTGTTTTGGATCCATTCAGACACAAAAATCATGTTGGGGGCCTCTCGGGTGGGTCGGACAGCCCACCTGTCATGGCCCATCGACCTTCACAGGTGGGTGGGTCAGCCCACCGGTCTTGACCCATTGGTCCTGAACGGCGGGCAGGTCGGCCAGTCGATCGGCCCGTTAATGGGGGCCGAGGGTCAGCTAGGACCGACGGGTAGGTTGGCCCATCGATCGGCCCATCGGTCGGCCCACCGATCATGACTGACGGGCAGGTTGGACCACCGGTCGGCCCCAAGGGCCTGCCCTCTCAGGCGGGTGCCCTCAGGTGGGCCGTTTGGCCCACCGGTCTCAGCCCACCTGAGAGGGCGGAAAATGCCATTTTTCTTGAAACTTTCCCTAGCCTTTAGGGAATCAAATGGGGCTTTTCCAAATCCATTTTCCACACATTCAAGGTCTCATAAGATGATTCTAACCTAGATCTAAGTTATATTTAAGGATTGGAAAACCATCTTACCTTCTTTGCTCAAGAATTCTTTCAAAAACCCCAACTCACTTCTTAGCTCAAGAAATCACCAATGCTTCTCCAACCTTGTAAACACTTCTTCAAATCCTTCAAAATCAACACATAGACCATCTATCAAACCTTAGATTCATCATCTCAAGGGGTATTTACAAGATCTCATGGAACTCTACCCAAATCAAGGGTTTTACTTGGGTTTGGTGAAAGTTTAAGAAACATAGCCTTTGCTCACCTCTAATCGTAGATCTCGTGTTGGGGATCACTCTTCTGGCGTCAGAATGGGAAGATCAAACATTGGCACCGCTTAAATCCATTTCTTCTTCCTCTTCCTTCCCTTTTCCTCTTCTCCATTCTCTTTTCTCCCTTCTTTTCTCTCTCCTCTTTAATCTTCTCACCAACTTCTAAATGTATTAAATGAGATATTGAAAAATACAAAATAATGCTATTTATACTTTCTTAAAACCACTAGTAACCACATGGGTGGGTCACTCAGGTGGGCTGATGCACCCACCTGTGACCGAGGCCTGAGGGCCGAAAATTGGCCAACTAGTGGGATTTTGATGGAATTCGACTCTCGGCACACGGTATATTATACGTATGTGCTTTAGGATATAGCTACATACCAGCATTATCCATACATGGCCTTATGATACGTGCATGTGCACGGCTTGGATACACCCGTCTCCTCTGGCACTGACTCGGACTTGTTTGGCCAACCTGTGTTCAAAGTCACCCTTGCTATCATGGTCCATAAGGAACCCGCCTTAACCCTCTCTGGTTCGGGTCCTGCATGATTAAACCGGGTCAACCGTGTAATTAGACCAGGTTTAAAAAGTAGGGTATCACACCAGCATTACCTGTACATAGCCTTATGGTACGTGCATGTGCACGGCTTGGGTACACCCGTCTCCTCTGGCACTGACTCGGACTTGTCTGGCCAACCTATGTTCAAAGTCACCCTTGCCATCATGGTCCATAAGGAACCCGCCTTAACCCTCTCTGGTTCTGGTCCTGCATGGTTAAACCGGGTCAACCGTGTAATTAGACCAGGTTTAAAAAGTAGGGTATCACAAATAACATCTCAAGATGTGGTATTTTGGAAGGAAGTTATAAAAAGTGAAATAGATTCTATTTTATCCAATCATACTTAGGAACTAGTTGATTTGCCACTAGGGTCTAAAGTGTTAGACACCAAGTGGATATTTTGAAAAAAATTAAAACCATATGGATCACTTGATAAGCTTGAAGTTATACTTGTTGTCAAAGGTTTTAGACAAAAGAAAAATATAGATTATTTTGACATTTTTCGCTCTGGTTGCTAGAATTACTACAGTACGAGTAATAAGAGCAATGACTTCTATCTATAATTTGATAATACACCAAATGGATGTGAAGATAAAATTTTTAAATGGTGATTTGGAAGAAGAAATATATATCAAACAACCTCAAGGGTATATAGTACCTGGAAAGAACAAAATGTTTGTAAATTTGTAAAATCACTATATGGATGGAAACAAGCACAAAAAAAATGGCACGCTAAACTTGATATATTATTAATATTAAATGGATTTATTGTAAATGATGCTGAAAGATGTTTATATAATAAACTTCATCAAGGTAAAGGTGTATTTATACTTATTTATGTGGATGACATATTAATTATGTGTACAAATTTGAACATAGTTATGAAAACTAAAAAACCTATTAATGTCCACTTTTGATACAAAGGACTTAGGTGAGGCTGATATTATTCTTAGTATCAAGATAATCAAGAAAGAAAGGGAGATAATCTTGTCTTAAGCATATTATATGAAAAATATGCTTAAAAAGTATAATTATTATGACTCACCAAAGATCACGACACCTTTAGAGGTGAGATGCCATTTATAGAATCATTTAGGTAAACCAATAAATCAAAAGAAATATTCACAAGTTATTGGTTCTGTTTCATATTTGATAAATTGTACCAGACCTAATATAGCATTAGCAGTTAAAAAGTTGAGTCAACACACTCACAATCTAAGTAAAGAACATTGGCAGGCCCTAGATAGTCTAATGAGATATCTAAAGGGCATTATAGATTATGGTCTTCATTATAGTGGAAATCCCTGTGAACGATGGTTCAAATTGGACACTCACATCCTTTGCAGGAATGGTGCAAATCCCTGCAAACGTGGCTCAGGAATGGTATGAAAAGGATTGTCAAACCAAATCAGATACTAACATCCTTTACTGGAATACTGTGAATCCCTGTGAATGATGATTCAAATCAGACACTCACATCTTTTGCAGGAATGGTGCGAATCCCTACAAACGATGGCTCAGATACTAACATTTTGGTAGGAATGGTGCAAATCCCTGCAAATAATGGATCATATACTAACTTTTTTTGTAGGAATGGTTCGAATCCCTACAAATGATGACTCAAGAACCAGTAAAATAGGTAAGACTCTAAACTTTGAGTAGCTAGGGGATATTACCTATTGCATTTTCACCTTTGTAGCCCTTGAGCAAGATAATTGCAGTATATGCTTTGAGTGAGAAAATGTGATCGTTCTTTTCTTTTCCTTTCGGTTATGGCACAAGCCTTGGCCAAAGAGGTGCATTTCGTAGACACCCAATTTGTCACCCTCCCCCGGCTATGATGAATCATGGATTGTGGACATGGTCTTTCACTTCTAACCGACAGAGATGACAACTGACTGAAGTAACCTAGCCCCAAAACACTCCCTCTCAAGAACTTCAAAGATTTGTTGAAGAACTTTGAAGATTGGTTGAAGAACTTTGAAGAATTTTTGAAGAACTTCAAAGAATTTTGAAGAAATTCAAAGAACTTCAAGGAACTCTGAGGATTTGAGCTAACTCACTCAAAACTCACTCAGCGCTCAAAAAACTCAAAAAATCAGAAATGAGAAGTGAGCCAAAGTGCCAAATAAGGAGGGGGGGGGACCATTTTCTACCTCCACACACAAAAAAAAATCCAGTGGAAATTCCCACCAAATACAAAATTTAAAAAAAAAAGAGGGAAAAAATCAGTGGAAATTCCCACCAAATCTCAAAAATAAAATTCCAAATTCAAATCAAAATTCAAAATTTCAAGAATCAAAATCAAAGATAAAAATTTCAAGAACCAAGAACCCAAAATTTAAAGATAAAATTTCAAGATTCAAGAACACAAAATCCAAAGTCAAGGATCAATGGTTAAGAATCAGAAGAAAAAATCATTAATCACGGAAGAAAGAATCATTGAACTAGCCCCGGATGGCCCAATCTCATTTACAATGGTCCCATGGTCCAAGCAGCCAAAGACCCATTTTTGCCTAGGCTGGTCCAAGAGACCTAACCTAGGGAGACAAGATCAAGATACCTGGTCCCATGGTCCCAGCAGCCTAAGACCAAATTTTGCCTAGACCGGTCCAAGAGACCTAACCTAAGACCAAATTTTGCCTAGACCGGTCCAAGAGACCTAACCTAGGGAGACAAGATCAAGATATCTGGTCCCATGGCCCAAGTGGCCTAAGACCAAATTTGCCTAGACCGGTCCAATAGACCTAACCTAGGGAGACAAGATCAAGGTACCCAATCCCATGGTCCAAGTGGCCTAAGACAAATTGAAATTCAACTAGGCTGTAGACTCTATTCATTGCCTTAATCTTCTTCACTACATCCGTAAATTTAGAGCGACTGAGATTCTCCGTAGGTATAAAAACCAGCTTAAAGTTTTTCAACTCATCTCCTTCTGGTGGTTGCCTAGATGTTTGAGAAGAAATCATCTACTACAATTGATATCAGAGCGAGATTATGTCATTTGCTTTTTTAATCACATCAAGGAATTAGATAGGTTGAGACTTAATTCGAAAACTCTAGAAATGATAGGTTTTCGCATCGAAGGAAGAAAAAGACCTTGTAACCCCACCATGCGACGTCTTTCTATTTACACCACTTTACAACCTCAACTATCATTGGTACTCTCCACTCCAGTAGGTGTAGCAACAAAGACAACAATAAAAAAAAATAGATAAAAACAATTAGGCTAAAACAAAATACAAGTTCTAAAACAAAAATGCCTTCATTACAATCTTCATGAAAAGTTTAAATAAATTCTAAATCAATTCCATTACAAATTCTAAACTAATAAAACAAGTTCAGATAACTTTAGCTCCTAGATAATCAATTTCTACAATCTCCCCAAGCTTTAGATTCTTCAGAACTTGAAAATCGATGTTTTTGTATTCAAGTAACATAATGAGCCTTGATGGAGATTCAACTAAATTATAGACTCCATTCATTGCCTTACTCTTCTTCACTACTTCCATAAATTTAGAGCAAATGAGATTCTTCGTATGTATAAAAACCAACTTAATGTTCTTCAACTCATCTCCTTCTTACAACAACTGTCTAGCACAGTTGCTGAGCTGTGGTGTGAAAAAATCCTATGTTCACCAGGAGGTCTCGAGTTTGAGTCTCCTGGTTGTTAGCTACTTCCCTCCCTAGCTATGAAAAAAAAAAAAAAACTCATCTCCTTTTTGGGCTGCCTAGATGTTTGAGTAGAAATCATCTACTACAATAGGTATCAGAGTAAGATTATGTCATGTGTTTTTTTAATGACATTAAGGAATTAGATAGGTTGAGACTTGATTCTGCAATGAGGCCAAAAGCCCTAGAAAGATAGGTTTTCGCATCGAAGGAAGAAAAAGACCCTGCATCGCCAACATGCGACGTCTTTATAGCCCCAATTGTCATCGGTACTCTCCTCTCTGGCAGGTGTAGCAGCGGCGACAATAATAATAATATATATATATATATAATTAAAATTAGGCTAAACAAAATACAAGTTCAAAAATAGAACTGCCTTCATGAAACCTTGAAACAAGTTCTAAATCAATCCTTTGCAAATTCTAAAACAATGAAACAAGTGCAAACAACTCTAGCTCCTAAATAATAAATTTCTATAATCTCTCCATGCTTTAGATTCTTCAGAATTTGAAAATCAATGTTCTTGTATTTAACTAACACAATGAGCCTCGATGGAGATTTAACTAGGCTATAGACTCCATTCATTGCTTAATCTTCTTCAACACATCCTTAAATTGAGAGCAACTAAGATTCTCCGTAAATATAAAGACCAACTTATTGTTTTCATCCCATCACCTTCTTGTGGCTCCCTAGTTGTTTGAGTAGAAATCATCTACTACAATTCATATTAGAGCAAAATTATGTCATGTGTTTTCTTAATCACATTAAGGAATTAGATATGTTGAGACTAGATTCTGCAGTTAGGCCGAAAACCCTAGAGAAGATAGGTTTTCCCATCGAAAGAAAAAAGACCCTGTAGCCCCACCACGCAACGTCTTTCTATTTACATTACCTAGCAACCACAACTATCATCAGTACACTTTGCTCCGACAGGTGTGACAACGACGACAACAATAAATATATATATATATATATATATAGAATTCTCATCATGAAACCTTTAAACAAGTTCTAAATCAATCTCATTACAAATTCTAAAATAATGAAACAAGTTTATACAACTTAGCTGCTAAATAATTAATTCCTACAATCTCTCCATACTTTAGATTCTCCAGAACTTGAAAACCAATGTTCTTCCCTTAATCTTCTTCACTACTTCCTTAAATTTAGAGCTACTGAGATTCTCTATAGGTATAAAACCAACTTAATATTCTTCATCTCATCTCCTTCTGTTGGTTGCCTAGATGTTTGGGTAGAATTCATCTACTACAATTGGTATCAAAGCGAGATTATATCATGTATTTTCTTAATCACATTAAGGAATTAGATAGGTTGAGATCGGATTTTACAGTGGGGCCAAAAACTTAAGAAAATATAGGTTTTCTCATCAGAAAAAAGGCCCTATAGCCCCACCACGCGACGTCTTTCTATTTACAATACCTAGTAACCACAATATCATTGGTACTCTCCGCATCAGTAGGTATAGCAGTAGCGATAGCAATAAAATATATATATATATATATATAACTAAAATTAAGCTAAAACAAAATACAAGTTCTAAAATAGAAATCTCTTCATGAAACCTTTAAACAAGTTATAAATCAATCTCATTACAAATTCTAAAACAATGAAACAAGTTCAGATAACTTTAGCTCCTAAATTATCAATTTCTACAATCTCTTCATGCTTTAGAATCTTTTAAACTTGGAAACTGATGTTCTTGCCTTAATCTTCTTCACTACTTCCTTAAATTTAGAGCGACTGAGATACTTAATAGGTATAAAACAAGCTTAATATTCTGCTACTCATCTCCTGCTCTTGACTACCTAGATGTTTGAGTAAAAATCATCTAATACAATTGGTATTAGAGCAAGATTATGTCATGTGTTTTCTAATCACATGAAGAAATTAGATAAGTTGAGACTGGATTTTGCAGTGAGGCCGAAACCCTAGAAAAGATAGGTTTTCTCATCAAAAGAAAAAATAGACCTTGCAGCCCCACCACGCGACATCTTTCTATTTACACTACCTTACAACCCCAACTATCATCGATACTTTCTGCTCTGGTAGGTGTAGTAGTGGCAGTAACAATAAAAATAAATAACTAAATATATATATATATATATAATTAAAATTATGCTAAAACAAAATACAAGTTCTAATATAGAAATCTCTTTATGAAAACCTTTAAACAAGTTCTAAATCAATCTCATTATAAATTCTAAAATAATGTAACAAGTTCAGACAACTTTAGCTCCTAAATAATCAATTCCTACAATCTCTCCATGCTTTAGATTCTTCATAACTTGAAAATCGATGTTTTTGCCTTAATCATATTCATTACTTTCTTAAATTTAGAGCGACTCAAATTCTCTGTAGGTATAAAACCAGCTTAATATTCTTCAACTCATTTCCTTTTGTTGGCTGCCTAGATGTTTGAGTACAAATCATCTACTCCAGTGGGTATCAGAGTGAGATTATGTCATGTGTTTTTTAATCACATTAACGAATTAGATAGGTTGTGATTGGATTTTACAGTGAGGCCGAAAACCCTATAAAAGAAAGGTTTTCGTATCAAAGGAAGAAAAAGACCCTATAGCCCCACCATGTGATGTCTTTCAATTTACACCACTTTGCATCCCTAACCATTATTAGTACTCTACACTTCGACAGGTGTAGCAGCGACAACAGTAATAAAAAAATAGATAAAAAAAATTAAAATTAGGCTGGAACAAAATACAAGTTCTAAAATAGAAATATCTTCATTACAATCTTCATAAACCCTTTAAATAAGTTCTTAATGAATTACATTACAAATTCTAAAATAGTGAAACAACTTCAGACAACTCTAGCTCCAAAATAATTAATTCCTACAATCAATTAATGCTATAGATTCTTCAAAACTTGAAAATTAATGTTCTTGTTTTCAACTAACACAATGAGCTTTGATGGAAATTTAACTAGGCTCTAGACTCTATTTATTGCCAACGATCGATCAACTCAATTCTGACTTCGGGGCACATAAGCATCACTGTCCTAGACACAAAGGAAATCATACATCAATACGTGTCAAGAATATTGGGAGGGACCCACATGGGTCACCCTTGAAGGGTACAGACAAAGTCCAACAGTGACAGTAACGTCACTGAAAACACCCATCGAAAACAAACACTTCCCACCAGAAATATCAGTGTTGTTTCTGGTGGAGGTAGCAGAGAGCTCCTAAGGCTCAGGGGTCCACCGAAAATATCCCACCGGAAGCAGGCCCAGTGTTTCTGATGGCTTGCTTCTGATAGTAGTATAGCAACTGTCCACACAAATTGGGGTTTTTCGGCTCAGGTCCGATTGCCTGGATTTGTTCCGTGGAGTTTGTGGGAGATGTTCCTTGTATCATTCTAAGCTAATAAAATTCTAATTCCACCAAGCCGTTTGGGAGATACGTCGATTGCATGATAAAAACCTTAGTTGGTCATTTAGCCAATCTTGTTGTCGGAGTTCACCGGACTAGGTTTGAGCTCAGCAATGGCACCGAGGACATGAAATATGCATTCCCCGAGCTCAACATGGTTTGAGAACCAAGATTCCATCCAAATATAGCTTAACCTAGGTCAAAATGAAGAGAGAGAGTAGTAGAAGAGATTGTACTTGCCTCCGACAGAGATTTTGACAACTAGGCCGCAGCCGGCACCAAGGTAAGCCCTTTCCCCCTCTTCTTCCTCTTCTTCTTCTTCTTCTTCTTCTTCTTCTTCTTCTTCTTCTTCTTCTTTTTCTTATTATTTCTCTTCCTTTCTCTCCTCTCTTACATTAAGCATAAGTGAAATGAGAATATGAATTCCTCATTTCCAACTTATGAGTTAAGTTGGGCCTTAGGGTCTGTTTGGTTGAACCCTAATTGGTCCGATCGGGTTAATCTGATTTTCGAAGCACGAGGACCCTTCTACTTAGGTCTGTAAATTGCTCATATCATGAGGAAGGTGTGGAGGATGATTTGGGATCATCTAGGGCTGTCTATGTTGCTAGTGGTGGAACCCACGGGCATCAAAACCCTGATAGCAACCTGTTTGGTCACCGAAAACAGTCACCGGATTTAGGCTCAGGCTGTTTCCAGTGGCTTATTTCCGGTGGTCAAGATAGCAAGATGTCTTGACTATTTTCTGTCCCTCAATTGGTCTTACAAGGGGTAGTTTCCCTCGGCTATGGTCATAGTCTTTCGGTAATGTCGGTACATGCAGGGGATTCATGTGTGAGGAGTCGGTCACTTATCGTTTGGGATCGGAAGGTACGAATCCCCTCCAGTTGGACTGGCATGCAAATATATGGGGTCATCTCGCCCCCTTTGGCAATTGGCGGCCGCGAGCCAAAACCCAACTGTACTCCCGATCTCCGGTCCGAGACCTATCACAACAGTTCAAATTAGACCAGGTCAGGGCACAGTTGTAACAACAAATCTCCTATATTTTCACCCTTTGACTTATTCTCCTCCAATCGCAAGCAATTAAAAGGCTGTCCGTAGTTAATTAAACTTTCTTTCATGCATGGAACCTCCTCAACCACACTATCCCCTACTGCCACCTCAGATAAGATCCCTTCTCGAATCTCACCTTCTTCTAACAACTCATCCACCTAATCAATCAAATTCAAATTATTTGTAGCTAAAGATTTAGAGCCTGTATCAATCTCTTCCAAAGCCAAGAAGGGGTTTGAATGTATAACAACCCCACCCAAACCAGACCCTTACACTACCTTCCTCCCTCTCTTCACGCTCACAAATTCTTCTATGATCTCTTTTCCCTTCCCTACAACATTTGGTTTCCTACTCAAAATTGAATTTGAATTCAAAACAGGATTCAAATTAGCACTCACCAAAGCATGCGTGCATTTCTCTATGGCATCTCCTGCCTGAGATGGTATAACAACCACCCCAGTAGCCACATCAGCAGCTGAGCTTCCCTCCCCCACTACAACTCCTCCACCATCCATCACCTCCAATGCATGAACCTCCTCTATACAAGCCATCTTCCTAACCCATTTCTTCTTTGCATCCAACCCCCCTTCTTTCCCACACTGAGAAGAGTCATAACCAAAAACCTTACACATACTACATGAAATAGGTCTCCATTCATACATCACAACTTGTGAGAGAATAGCTCCATTTTCATCATACACAAGAATGAACTTTGGTAACTCATCTCCAACTTTAATCTCTACACATAACCTTGCAAACGATAACCGATCCACCATAGGAGTACACTTATCCATTGTGATGGGATTGCAAATCACACTCCTAATAGTATTCAATGCATCCGCAGTCCAATATTGAAAAGGTAAATTAGGCAAGGATATCCATATAGGTAATGAATTCAGCTGCACTTTATCCAACATGATGCTCGGTCTCCAAGGTCTCAATAACAATGGCCTCCTGTTAACAAACCATGGGCCACCTTCCCATACCTTCAAATGGTCCTCCTCCATATTAAAATGGAAAATGAATAATCCACTTTCAAGCATTGACATATCCACATGACCAGAAAGCTTCCATTATTTAAGCAATATCTCTATGGTAATAGAAAAATGACGTATTCTACCTAAGAAATGTCCCACCAAAGCTTTCTCCTACCTTTTGACCTCTTCCTTTATCATTGAAGAAGAACACTATGCCACAACATTTCCATCTACCACCAGAGGCTTAACATAGTCCAATCGTAATCCATCCACCCTCTCTATTGATTTTTTAGAAAACAAACTTGCCCAGCTCTTTCCCACGGCAACTAAACCTTCATTGCTTCCTTCTTCCATAGCAGTTTCAACTCTAGAAAGATAGCCACTTCCACCCGAACCAGCATGAGAATGAAGATTTATCTTCCCTGCACAAGAATCAAGCACAATATATATGGCTACTGGCCTAGCAGCCATGGCCGAACCTCAAAAACCTTGGTTTCTCCTATAGAATTTCAGAGGGTTTATGGTTTATGTCAATTGTTTTTTTAATCACATTAAGGAATTAGATAGGTTGAGACTTGATTTTGCAGTGAGGCTGTGAGGGTAGCGGCTGGAGATGCCTCTGCTTCTTTATGAAAAGGGGACTTATTGTCGATTCTGTCCTCTATCCTCTCTTTCTCTTTTTAATGAGGGAGGGGGCTATTGGGTGTGATTTACTTGTGGGCCTTGCACCACTGTATCGTTGCTTGGAGATACATGGAGGCCTATTTCATAAGAGTATAAAGTTCATCATTCAAGACAGGGATTTGATGATGGTCCAATACGGGGATCAGGATCATACAAAAGGGTTTGGAGTCGCCACCTAGGATTATGGGCCTAGGACCAAGGGGTGGGCCCAAAAGTTGGTCTGGTTCAGAGATTTAGGATAAGTGTAAGGTTACAGAGTTGGAGAGCTATTAGGCACCCAATCTGCCCGGTTCAACCGGTCATCCCACTAGATGCTTAAGAATGGACATTTTCCATAATTATTACTATTTCACATGCATGGCTAAGTTATCACACATATATACATTGACTGAATTTAAAGTACTATGTACACTAAAACAAGGTCTATTAGATATCTACATTATGCTTAAATGAGGAGAGAGATTATACCTAAATTTGACCCCTGTTTTGGGTCAAGAGGGGTGGGCCCCTATTTAGTGCCAGCTCGGACTGTCTTTCATATTCTCCTGGCTCAGGGGAAGATGGTCTTGACCTTCAAATTTCTTTCTTGAGAGATGTTGATTGTGATGGTATGCGGACAAGGTTTCGACTAGGAACGATTACTTTAGAATTCAGATTCGGATAGAGCTTCGGCTAGGGAAGGTTATTTTTGGATTTGGATTCTGATAGAGATTCAGCTAGGGAAGGCTATTTCCAGGTTTAATGCACTCTGGCAGAGCTTCCATTAGGGATAGGCTATGGGAGGGCTAGGCTAAGGTGGCACTTCGGCAGAGCTTTCGCAGGGGATAGGCTAGAGGAGGGCTAAGGTGGCACTTCGGTAGAGCTTCCACTGGGGATAGGCTAGAGGAGGGCTGGCTGAGGTGGCATTTCAGCAGAGCTTTTGCTAAGAATGGTTATTTCTAGAAAGATTCCAGGGGCACTCGGACAGGGCTTCCGCTAGGAACTACTATTTTTGGAAAGAAATAGATTGACCTAAAAATGGACTGAAGATCTCCAAAGCCCTGAAGAACACTTTGACGATCCGAACAGAGTTTTAGATCTTGACAAAGATCTCTCCGTAGAACCGAATAACCTCAAAGGGGGGTTTCTACTTTGGGTAAAGCTCAAGAACACTCAATAGAGGGGGTTGAAGAACATACTACTTTTAACAAAAAACTGGATTGGACTAAGAACTTGGATTGAAGATCTTCAAAGTCCTGAAGAACACTTCAAAGATCTAAACAAGATTTCGGATCTTGACGAAGATCGCTCTAAAGACCCGAAGAAATCAAGAGGGGGAGGGGAGGAGAATTTCACTACAAGGGAGTGAGGTGGGATTTTTGTGTGTGAAATCCAAAGGAAGGGGGGTATTTATAGGTTTTTTCGGCCGATAGGAAAGAGGAAACCCCTTTTCTCCAGGGGGGTTCTTGCCTAAAGTGGGGGGATAGGTCTTTTATACACTGGGTGAAAGAGGTCCTTGGACAAAAATGGGTGGGGAGGGCTTTTGTCCAATGTGTAAAAGAGGGTTTTTTTTAGAGAGAGAATCCATAGTAAAAAGGGGTTTTCTGGTCTTAAGTGGGTGAAGAGGGAATTTCTTCACCCATCAGGTTAGAGGAATATTAATCCCGGCCATGGATGGCACTGCGCATGATTGGTCCGAAGTGTACAAGGCATGGTCAGTATAGGAGGGTAGGCAATGCGGGCAATGTCATAGGTGTGCGACGCATGGCACGCAGGTAATGGCATGGGCAGCAAGCACAGGCATACATGGGCAGCAGCTGGCAAAGGGTGCACGGGCACGGGCATTAAGCATAGGCATGCATGGGTAGTAGCCAGCACACTCATGTGTGCGGGCTGACCTGTGGGCTAGTGTGAGCATGTGCATGGACTGGCCTACTGGCCAGCACAGAGGCAGCAGGGCAAGGGCGCAGGCATGTTCCCGTGGGGGCACGGGCCTATGCCCATGGGGGAAAAGGCCTGCAGGCAGGGGCACAGGTCTGTGGGTAGGGGCTCAGGCTTGTGTCCACGAGGGAGCAGGTCTACTGGGCGTGGTGCATGATTGGTATAGGCTTGGCTGGAGTGTGGTGCATTGTTGGTGCAGGCTTGGCTGGGGTGTGGTGCATGGTTGGTGTAGGCTTGGCTTGGGTGGGCAGTATACGCTGTAGCCCATGGCTAGCAGCCATGCACCACTGCCATGGGTAGCAGCCATGGGCAGCAAGCACTCATGTGGACTGGCCTACTGGCCAGTGCACGCTGGGTTTTTCTAGTGACGATTACGAGAGATCCGTTGGTCCGATTTTGGCATGCCATATATCATCAAAATCATATTCTCGAGCACTATCCATCTGTATGATCATCTTGACTGGATTCCTTTGTATATAAAAAGTCAAAATTGGACCCCCTTCTCTCCTGCGCAAGGTTTCCAGGGTTTCAGGTAGGGGAATGTTTTCGGGTTATTTGGGTATGTAGGGGATGATATTTAGGGTGTTTAGGGTAGGTAAGGGATTTTTCCAGATTTCCAGTAGGATTGTTTGCATGCATGACATACGTGCAAAAAAGTGTAATTTTCTGGGGATGATCGCGGGAAGTCCATCTGTCCGATTTTGACATGCCATATATAGTTGAATTCGTGTTTTCAAGCACTATCCATCTGTACGGTCATCTTGACCAGATTCCTTCATATATAGTAAGTTAAAATTGGACCCTCTTCTCTCCCACCTGGGGGATTCTAGGGTTTTAGGTAGGGGAGTGTTTCCATCATCATCTCTATTAATCGGAAGCCGAAAGTCGCATCCAAAATCCACATTTCATTATAGCTGGAGGAGGTTGAAAAAATTTGGTGTCTACAGAATGCCCCTCTTTGGCCAAGGCTTGTGCCAATAGTCAAAGGGCAAAGAAAAAGCATATACTGTCATCATCTTGCTCATTTATGATGGAGTTGAAAAATGCAACAGATAATATCTTTAGAGTTTTAGGACTTACCTGGGCTGCCAATTGAGGGAAAGGAATTTTCTTCACTTCCAATCCTATAAAAAATGTTAGTACTTTGATCTTCGAATTTTCCTTAGCTGGGCTTCTCATGTGCCAGTTCCAGGAATTTAGTCTCCAGGCTGGATCTTTCGAGCCAATCTGGACTATTTGAGACCGATGGTTACAAGAGAGGAATTCGATGCTCTTCCAATCTTGCAACAAGTAAAAACATTTGATTCTCTGATTTTCCTTAGCTGGGCTTCACATGTGTCAATTCAAGGATTGTGGTCTCTAGGCTGGATCGTTCGAGCCAATCTGGACTATCTGGGACCAATGGTTACAAGAGAGGAATTCGCAGCTCTTCTAATCTTGCAACAATTAAAAAAATTTGATTCTTTGATTTTCCTTAGCTGGACTTCACATGTGGTAGTTTAGGGATTGTGGTCTCTAGGCTGGGTCTTTCGAGCCAATCTGGACTATCTGGGACCGATGGTTACAAGAGAGAAATTCACTGCTCTTCCAAACTTGCAACAAATAAAAACATTTGATTCTTGGATTTTCCTTAGCTGGGCTTCACATGTGCCAATTTAGGGATTTGGTTTATGAGATCGGGTCACTTGGAGCCGATACAAAGAGAAAGGGCCCCTTGGGGCGGGTAAATGCAATTGGGCCATCTGAGGCCGGGTCAATGAAGTTGTTTCTTTTCCCCTAATTCTTGATTTTTGGTTCTTTGATTTAGAATTTTGCTCTTTGCTTTTGATTTGGAATTTTGATTTGAATTTTGATGCTTGATTTGGAATCTTTTGATTCTTGATGCTTAATTTGGAATCTTGCTTTTTAATTTTGAATTTTGACCAATAAAATTTTGACCTTTACTTTCCTCTCTACCATCAAAATAATTTTGGTATTTGGTGTAAGGAAATTTTGATTTGCACCTTGGATTTGGAATCTCAAAAAACATTTTTTTTTCTATAAAATGATCCCCTTCCCCTGTTCTTTCCTCATTCTAACTGTTCTGGGTGAAGTGAGTGGGTTTTGAGTTTCTGGAGCCTTCAAGTTTCTCTTGATGTTCTTCATTTTGTTCTTGAAGTTTTTTCATTTTGCTCTTGAAGATCTTCATCTTGCTCTTGAAGTTCTTGAAGTTCTTGAGGATTTTTCATCTTTTTCTTGAATGAGGATTTATTTGGAGAATTTGATATTCTTGTGGTGTTTTGTGCAAATTGGGAAACTTTCTAGGGGTTTCTTATAATTTTTGAAACTTTTTGGGGCTTCTTACAATTTCTGAGAATATTACGGGAAGGAGAAAGAGAAAGACTCTTGAAGAAATCCAACTGGAGAGCTGTAGTAGGTCTTCCCACAAGGAGGAGAGCCTGGCCGATTAGTACTCCTGGCGGACTCTTCACAACAGTCGGAACCATATCTACAACTCCGTATGGGGTTCTTGGGTAAGTCTTTTATTATTTTAATCATTTTTATTCTTGTTTTGTTATTTTTTTTTTTTTGTGTTTCTATTTATACATACTTTATTTCCATTAGCATGAGGGGAGGGAACCACCTACCCTGGCCTCGTATGGCCATCCGAACATGGTTCAGTCATGGCACAAAATGCTCCTGCATAGAGTAAAGCAGATAGTTAATGCATCATACTTGGGTTGGCTAACTCTGGTAGAGACCCGAAAGTTTAATACGCAATGATGGGGGCCTTGATGGAGCGGTGGAGGCCCAGTACTCATTCTTTCCATCTCATTGTTGGCGAGATCATCATCACGCCCCAATGCTTCTATGCCTTGACAAGCATTCCATTTGGGGGTAGACCTATGATCCTACTCGTGCTTCCGACTGTCAGGGAGTTCGCAGACTTGACGAGCATTACAATTGCGGTTGGCCAGACATATATTTGTCTAGGGGAGATTAGTGCTCGAAGGTGGAAAGACGGCTTGTGTGAGAACCCAGGTAACATGTCACATGTGGTCCGTTCTTTTTTGTTATTCGTTGTGGGTCAGTGCCTTTTCAGTGACCTTCGAGTGGGAGTAGATATCCGCCTGGTGTTCTTCCTCTGAGATCTTCATGTGGTGGACTCTTGGGACTGGGGTGGGGCCATCTATTTATATTTCCTGCAGACCCTAGACTTGCTGTCATATAGAGACCGAGGTCTCAAAGGAGTGGCCTTCACACTCCAGGTAACTATCCTCCTTGTACCCATTTCTTTTCATTTATTTGGATTGCACTTTCTCACTTTAGTCTTTTGAAATAGCCTTGGGGCTTCGAGCACTTGGGGACCATGGCTCCCACACTGAGGGACTCTAAGGCATTCTTCTTCCCTGTAGCCACGAGGTGGGGAGATAATCAGGTGATCAGGGCTCGACACCATCCTCCGGGGACCACCGCTCATTCTCTTTTGAACGGTCTCACCGAGGTATGCCATGTTTGACACCAAAACTCCTTTTATCTTATGTTGTACTTACTTTTCCTTGGATTTGCAGGTTACTTGGAGACCATTCCACCACCTCGTATTTCCTGATGCTGAAGGAGTTGTGTTGGCTAGGCATTTATCCGAGCACCAAGTCCTCTTTCGAGGTATTTGGGGCTATGCCTAGTATTTGGGAGAGAGAGTAGTGTTCTAGTGGTCAAACATTGAGCCACACCCCTCTCCTGGTCTTCCTCCACCCACCACGCACTTTCCAGAGATCATCCCAGTAGACGAGATTGAGCGTTTGGCTGGAAGAGTATGGGATGACTCGTTTCTTAACCAGGATAGGGACTACAGAGCCTTCCTGGAGGAGGAGACAGTATGCACCCATCTTGGTCCTGATGGTCTAGTGGTATGTTGCCTTTTCTTGAGTACTTGCTTCCAATTCTTTCTTACTTTGGTCTTGACTGATGTTTTTTCAGGGTAAAGTGCGACGTATAGATCCCTCTGTTGTTCGATCGCATAATAGCTCTACTGATCCTTCATAAGTAAGGCCCTCTACCAGTGCAGGTGGGTCTCTCAGAGTTACTAGCATCCCCTTCTGTGGCTTCCCTGCTTGGAATTATCCCAATGCAGCCAACCCCGGTCTCCCTCATCTTCTAGATCAGAACATAGATGTAGATGCTTCCCTTGGGCTGCCCATTGATTATGACTATGTGAGTATCTGATCATCTTTCAAATAAATCTTGACTTCCTTTGGCTGATATGCTCTTTCTCAAGTTTCCCCGGAGGTCTATTATGAGATTATGAGGATGCATTACGGCCTGTGCGAGGTGATAGTCACTAAAGATAGGGAGATTGAGCGGTAGGATGCACTGATTCAGGACATGACCCAGTGGCCAGAGTAGGCTGGACTAGCATCCATGGGTTCCCCGATGCTCTATGAGGATGATTCAGAATATGGTTCAGACGATGGCTTCTGACCCACGGGAATGTGTTCCTGTATTTCCTGCAAACATAAACACATATATTTTCCTTTTTCTTTTTCCCTCCCCTTGTTTGTTCATCATTTTATTTTAGCATCTTATGAATGAAAACTTACCTTCAATGCAAAGAAAATATTTTCTTTTTTCTATTGTTTGCAATGTTCAGGCACAATCAATTCCATAACTCAAGTCATAATTAGAATAATCGGGATTACACGAGAATCCAAATACTTCCTCATTCTACTGCCAAGTGAATTACATGAAAAGGGGAACAACCTTCCTCCCATAGATAGGATAGGTGAGTAACAAGGTGGGGAGACAACTCTTGAGGTGGGTGAAAGTTCACTAACTCTTATGGGTCTGTCACCTGGAGCCCATATTGCCGACTGATGTACGTAGGCAAATAAAAAGACGTGTGAGTCAATCCCATCAACCTGACATAGTTATAGCCAGGGGTCTTTATTAGAAAATCTTCTTGTGGCTTCCCTGAGCACCTCCATGCTATATCTTGCACAGTCCTTTCCTACAGGTACTTCTCCCAATCAGTGATGAGGTTGAATTCTGAAACTTCCCTCTTATTCTGGTAGCAAAGGGCTCCGAGTGGGCCTCCTTTTGATGGCTTGGTTAACTTCAGTTTTTTGAGGAGCCAAATCTGCAAAATAGCAGGACTCCCCTAATAATGATCTAGTATGAATTTGTGGCCATAGCTCATATCATCGAATCCCTTGAGTGTTTCTGCAAGAACCGTAGGGATGATATCACCTCCTTTCTTCAACTATTTTACTACCTCAATCAGAGCGATGCACCATGTTTGGGAGTACGGAGAACATAGCGAGCTATTATACAAAGTAAATAAGTATCCTATGATCTCTGTTGATGGATTCCTCCCATTGGTAGACATTGGATGAAGATCTGGGCCATCTTCAGAAAGTCGATCTTCCCATACCGGACAAATTGCTTCACTTCCTCTTCTTTCCATCCGAAGAAGTCCTGAATTTCTTCTGAATAATCTTTCTTCAAAGATGGTTGGAACAAACAACCTTTGGGTGGAGATAACATACAAACCAGGAATTCTTTGAGAGTTGGGCAGATCTCTACTAATCCAAACTGAAATACATGTAAGTTAGCATCCCAATGTTGAGGCTCCTGTCGGAGTAACTGGTGTTGTAACTTCACATATCCAATTCGGCTGAGAAATGATATATTCATAGATTCCAGCAATCCTGGCACCCTCATGTTCATATCCAATGTCCATTTCCTCAACGTCTGATCCAACGAGCTCATGACCTTTCTTGAAACCATCACAAACAAAAGAGAGATGATGATTTATCAAAATATTACTCATTAGCTAATGACTCAAACAAGCCTTTACCACTGTTGCATCAAGCTCTTTTTTTTTTTTTACTGATCAAGGGTGGGGAATAAACCGACCTTTATAAACTGGTGCCGGGTGGCAATTTTCTTTGAGGGGATAGAATCTTGGATAAGAGTTGACAGACTATAGGTGAATGACAGATACCTAATGGCCTTTCATGCCAAATGGCGATTCTTGGGGGACACAATCCTGGGGAAGAAGTGACAGACCAATGGGTGGATGACAGATACCTAATGGCCTTTCGTGCCAAATGGTGATTCTTGGGGGACACAAACTATGATGATCTTTTGAGATACTTTGATTATTAATCGAGGAACCAATTTATTGCCTTGAGATGATTGAGACCACACTTGCACATGTCCAGTTGCCTATGTATCCCTCGAAAGGAATTAGGTCTGACGTAGTTCAAGCTATTCACCCTATTAGACATAATATTTCATGAGTTGATCTATGTTGACTAGTCTGGGTATTTCTTCGCTGTTGTGGTCTATGAGTTTCATAGCTTTGCCTGGCAGAATTTCTTCGACAGTGAATGGGCTGCTCCAGTTGGGCCTGAATTTTCCTCTCAAGTCATAAATCGGGGCTCTTTGTTCTTGAAGAACAAGTTCACCCACCTTTATGTGGCAGGGCTTCACATTCTTGTTAAAGGCCCTGGCCATTCTCAGTTGATATTTCTTCAGGTTATCCATGGCTTTCATACGCCTTTCATCGAGAAAATTAAGCTCGTCATGTCTGGCTTTCACCCATTCTCCTTCAGGTAGCTTACTATCAAGGAGCACCCTTAGGGATGGTACCAGGATTTCCATGGGTAGAACCTCCTCAACCCCAAATACCAAAGAGAAAGGGGTTGACCCTGTCGAGGATCGTACAGAAGTTTGGTATGCCCATAAGGCAAGGGCTAACTTATCAGCCCAATCCTTGTGTGTTTCCACCATTTTTTGTAGGATGAATCTGATGTTCTTGTTGGCTGCTTCTACTGCCCCATTGGTTTGTGCCTGTAAGTGGTAGAGTGATGTCTTTTGATACTGAACTTTGTGCATATTTTGTTGGTCTTACCCCAGAAATGGGATCCCTGATCTGATATCAATTCTTGAGGTACTGCTTATCGAGAAATAATATTTTCTTAGATGAATTTGTCTACCTTAGTAGATGTGAGGACTGCATAGGACTGTGCTTCCACCCACTTGGTAAATAATCTATGGCCACCAAGATGAACTCGTGACCATTCGATGCTTTAGGTTTGACCTTTCCAATGATGTCGATGCCCCGAGTGGAGAATGGCCAAGGGGACCTGAGCGAATACAACTCTGTTAATGGGATATGTATGATGTTAGAAAATATCTGAAACTTGTGGCATTTCTTAATAAAGTTCATGCAATCAGCTTCCATTATGTTCCAGTAGTATCCCAGCCTGAGGATGTTCTTGGATAACATCTTAGCATTCATGTGGGGTCCATAAAGACCTTGATGAATTTCCTCCATGTTGGTTGTATCCTGCTCTTTATCTACACACAACAACTGTATTCTATCATAGGATCTTTTGTATAATAAATCCTCTTGAAGAATAAACTAGGTGGCATATCTTCTCAGAAACTTCTTTTCTCAATCAGTTGCTTCAACTGGGTACTTCCTTTTCCTGATGAAATCCACTATGTGAGCAGACCAAGACTGACTATCCATAGTGAGAGAGTTCATTGAATTCTGATAAATAGGTTTGCTTCTTTGTTCTACCAAGAATGGTCAGACCCTAGCCACAGGGTTGCATTCTACCATGGAAGCCAAGGTTGTGAGGGCATTAGAATACTTCTTGTTATCTCTCTGGAAGTATTCGAACAAGATCTTCTCAAAGTATTCAATCACTTCTTCCAGATGTTCTTGATATGGCTTCAACTTTTCATCTCTAGTCTTTCACTTTCTTTGCGTTTGACAAATGACAATGGATGAGTCTCCATACACCTTGATCCTTTTAACCCCAATGGTCAGGGCCATTTCTAATGCCAAAGCCCAAGCTTCATACTCAGCAATGTTGTTGGTATAGGGGAAATCAAGGTGGAATAATGAAGGTAAATAAAGGCTGTCAGGAGTGACAAGCAATATTCCCGCACCACACCCCTTTTGATTAGCCGCTCCATCAAAGAATAATTGCCATTCATTAACTGTGTGTTCTTCCTCCATTGTGGCGATTCCTTCATCGGGAAAGGCATCATCCAAGGATCTTCCATCTTCTGTGGGGTGGACAGCTAGATGATCGGCTATGGCCTGCCTCTTGATAGATTTCTGAATAACATAGGTGCGGTCGAACTCTGATAGTAAAAGCAACCAACGGGCCATCCTTCCTATTAAGGTAGGCTTCTCGAAGAGATATTTGATGGGATCCATCCTTGAGATCAAGTGCACCAGATAAGAAACCATGTAGTGTCGCAAAGTAGCACAAGTTCTTTTCAAAGATGTGTACCACTACTCATACTCCAAGAACTTCTTGTTAAGATAATACATTGCATGCTCTGCCCCTTCTTTTGTCTCCTTCTATGATAGCAAAGAACCCATGGAGTATTCTCCCACAGACAGAGACAACAGAAGTAGCTCTCCTTCCACCGGCGGTGTCAATACTGGTGGGTTCATAAGGTATCCTTTGATTTTGTCAAAAGATTGTTGGCATTGGTCATTCCATTCAGTGGGCTAATCCTTCTTCAGTAGCTTGAAAATTGGTTGACAGATTGTAGTCAACTGAGCTATGAATCTGCTAATATATTAGATGTGACCCAGAAATCCTCGTATTTGCTTCTCAGCCCATGGTGTGGGCATTTCTTGAATTGCCTTGATCTTGATAGGATCGACCTCAATGCCTCTTTCACTCACTAAGAAGCCTAACAAATTTTTCATTATTGTCCCAAATACACACTTCTGAGGATTCAACTTCAGCTGATACTTCTTGATTCTTTCAAAGAAATGCCTTAGCGCGGGAATATGCCCCTGTCGATCTTTTGACTTCACTATCATGTCATCCACATAGACTTCCATATCGTTGTTCATCATGTTATGCAGTATGGCCATAGCTACTCTTTGATAAGTTGGCCCAGCGTTCTTTAGTCTGAAAGGCATCACCTTATAACAATAGGTTCTCTATAAAGTAGTGAAGGCTATCTTCTCATGATCTTCTGGGTGCATGCTTATTTGGTTGTATCCCGAGAATCCATCCATAAATGATAACAAAGCATGCCCTGCTGTATTATCCACCAATACATTAATGTGAGGTAATGGGAGTCATCTTTAGGGCTCACTTTGTTAAGATCTCGGAAGTCCACACACATTCGTACCTTGCCATCCTTCTTCGATACTGGTACAATGTTGGCCAACCATTGGGAGTATTTCACCACTTGTAGAAATCTAGCATTCCATTGCTTCACAACTTCTTCTTTGATCTTCTCACTCCATTCTGGCCACAATCTTTGGAGCTTCTACTTACTGGCTTTGCCCCAGGGTAAGTCAGCAATTGATGTTGCATGATGTTGGGGTCGATACCAGGCATATCTTCATAAGACCAAGCAAAGACCTTGGTGAATTCCTTCAAAAGACTAATCATCTGTTCTGCTTCTTTGCCATCAAGGATAATGCCAATTTTTACCTCTTGAAGGCATTGGTCAGTTCCTAGATTAATAACCCAAGTATCCTCATGGATGGGTTGGGCTTTCTTTGGTTTGCATTATTTTATTAATTCTTGGTATTTATTAAGATCATCATAAAAAAAAGAAGGCAAGTCATACTCGGAATTAGAAATTTCATTCAAGAAAGAAGGAGTAACAGACTCAACATACAAGGACTCTGGACTCTCCTCAAGAGGGGAGGTCAACACGAAATCATAAACAACAAACTTGACTACAAATTTGATAACTGGCTTAATGCTTTTGCCAGGTGTATTCAGGCTGGTTGACTCAATAACATGAGCAAAATTGAAGATTTCTCCAATGCTAGTCTAGTTCAGGAGTGGTTTAGTGGCTTGATGAATGAGGAGGTGTGGCAACGGGCCTTCTTCTCCTTCTGAGAAAGTTGCTGCTACTTCTTTAATGGCGTAATGGTTCTTCTGGATAGGTGCTCATTTCTTCATGATACCAGCTGGTCAATCTCATGCTCTCGGAAGCCAAACTTCCTGAGGGGTGAAGATTGGTGGAGACTACTCAATCCCTTTTCTATAAAGTTCATCATTTCAAGTTTGTTGAAGGATGCCATCCCATTGCCAACGTCACATCTTTGACCACCTATACGAGTCTTACCGTTGCAGTTGGTTTGGGCATAGTACATACAGACCATTATTCTCTGTGCTCTTCTTTGCTTCGCATACGTACTTCTTCCTCTGAAAGGATGAGGCTTGAGCTCATGCAATTCTCAGGCTCTTGGCTCTTGCAAGAGGGAGAAAATGTGGATTTTCAGGTCTGTGGGAAGTTGCAGACTCCAGGTGAGCCTTATCTTCTTTTCGCACTCTTTTTTTAGGAGGACCCAAGGACTTGGCAATTCCTTAGATCGGATTAGCATTGTGGGGTTGCCAGAGGAGAACCCATCTTCAATTATTGTAATTTCTGCTATCCCAGTAATATAACTGTCTTGATTACTCTCATTGACCAGCATTTTCTATTGTTCTACTTCATAAGTCACCCAGTCAAACTCGTCTTGGAAGAACACTTCAAATCCTGGTTGCATCTTGGTGGCGGTTTCATCAAACCATGGTTCCACATTTCCACAAAAGGGGAAGTCTTCTCCTTCTTTTACAAAGTACCCATTGAGAGTAAGGTAGTAAGTGATGAAGATCTTCCAAGTCACCCTTAGTACTTTTTGGCCATTGGTGGTCGGAGGAGTGTATCCGAGACCATTCTTTCCTTTGTTCACTGCCAAACTAGGCTGCTTTGGAACTCCTTGATGATATTTTCCTAGCCCCATACTAGGAAAATATTACATATTCTTCGTCATCTGATTCACCGGTGGACTCCAGATGGCTTCATAGTTAGCTGAGATTTCCTCCTTTGGTGCTTCTTTGGTAATGGCTGCACAAGTTGTGTCCAATTCAAAACCACTTAGTTGGACTTCCTAGTCTTGTTCTTCCCCATTTTCAATATTGGCCAAGGTATTAACCACTTCAGGATCTTCGGTTACTGTGACCACCTTTCCTTCATGAATGAACTTCATTTTCTGGTGGAGACTAGAAGACACAGCCTTCATAGGATGCAACCAGGGCCTTCCCAAGAGCATGTTAAAAGCTGCTAGTATATCAATGACTTGGAAATCAATGTCGAACTTCACCAAGCCAATTTGTACAGCAAGGGTAATAATGCCAAGGATCTTCCTCTTGGTATTGTCGGATGCCCGTATGGTCTGGATAGTTGGGCTCATTTCTTCCAGGTTGATGCCAATACTCTTTGTCGACCTCAATGATAGCACATTCTAAGCATACCCATTGTCAACGAGAACCTGGGGAACCACTTTGTCAAGACATTCTATCGTGATATGGAGAGCTCGATTATGCAGGACTCCTTTGGGAAGCTTTGATTCTAAGAACATCAAGGATTGTACCACATATGTTGCCCCTACTATATGTGCAAGATGTGCTGGATTTATCTCTACCGACACTTGCACATTGGTGAGAGACTTCAAAACTACTTCACGGTGTGTAGGGGATGCCATCAACAACCCCCAAATTAAGATATTTGCTTGGGACTTCTTAAGTTGAGTCAAGACTAGGTTCTCAAGCTCTTTCTTTATGGTGCTAGTTCCCGCCTCACTAGCCCTTGAATGTTCTACTATTAAGGCCTTGCCTTTATAGTCTTTTCCACTCCGAGTCTCCATCACATTGACATATTTCTTTACAATAATCTCTATGGGATAGCAGTCTTCATCATCACTATTTGTTAGGGTGATTATCCCTACCATAGAGTCATCCTCTTTTTCTGATTCTTCTTTTTGGCTTGGGGTGGGAGGTTGAGGCCCTCCACAAATATCCATAGCCCTAGCTCGCACTTTCTTGACTATATTGGAAAGCCTTGCAACTATTGTGTCTAACATCTCTTCTAGTGTGGCATGTCCCCCTGTTCTTTCAAGGACCTTCAATTGCTCAGTATAGCATTGCTCACTGGTGGCTATTTCACCTAACATTTGATTAATTTTGTTAGCCTCGAGCTTGATGTCAATCAAACGATTATAGATATAAGCCATGTGCTCTGCTATAGGGTCCCTTCACCCTCAAATTTGATCTCATACACTTCACTATCTTCTGAATCTGACATAGAATCATCTCCCCCCATGTATAGGGAAGGGTGAATGCCACCTCTTGGATAAGCTATTAGGTCATCACCACTAATAGCATAAACTGAGAAACACATCGGATGTTCTGGTGAGTAATATTCTGACTCATCATCATAATTATTGCACCAAGGCCCTTGGTAGTCATCCCAGTTTGGATACCCATCATCTTCCTGAGAATCAAAGTCATCTCCATCCTTCTCAACTTTGTTCTCATCATCCTCTGCATCACTCCCTATGTGGATTAGGGAGACATGCTCTTTGATTTATTCCCCTACAGACAATGCTATTATAACCCTAAGGAGATCATCTGTAACTTCTTTAATTACTTCTGGATTGTCCTCTAAAGATACAGTGGGTTGAATTAGAGAAGTGGGATCACCATCCTTGTCTTTTCCTAAAGCATTCACTGAACCTATTGATGAGGTCATCTTTGGGGAATCTGGTAGTGCAAGCATATCCTTCCAATCGTACCCGTCCATCCATCCTTCTTTTGGGTTATATACAGAACCTTGAGAATAGGATTGGTATGAGGGTGATGAGGGTTATAAAGTGGGATGGTATGAAGATGATGTAATGTGAGAGATAGGATATAAAGATTGGGGGTGATACGATGAGGAGGTTCCTTCACTTTGATGGTGGGGGGAAGGTTGATGATATGGCGGAGGTTGATAATATGGTGAAGGTGGAAGGAACGGTAGGAATTGGTAATGTGGTGTGGTGGATTCTTCTGTTGATGAGGAAGGATGAATGGCGGGTGCCCAATCTTCTGATTCTTCTTCTGATGATCTTCTTTTGGGAGCAATTATGACTCCCACCCTTTGACTCATGAGTTTCCTATAAATATTGGCATTCATATGATTCTTCCGAGCTCTAGGTACAATGAGTTGAGTAGGGTCACTCTCTATGGTTTCTTCATCCAGATTGTTCACATGATTAGGGAATGGATTGGTATTGACATTGGGAGGCTGTTCACCTTGACCTCAATGGTTCCATTGTCTACCAAGTCCTGAATTACATGTTGTAGACCCAAACATCTTTTAGTGCTCTGCCCCTTCTGAGTGTGGTAGGCAATATATTCATGATCCCTATACCAAGTTGGAGGAGGGTTGTTGATTACTCTTGGGGCCACTGTCCCTAGTAATTCCTTTTTCTTTAACTTCTCATATGCTACCGTTACAAGCATTCCCAAATCAAAAAAATGCCTTCTTGGATGTGGGGCCTTCTGGGAGGGTGCATCTGCCTGTATTTTAAAGGGCTGTAAAGAAGTGACTGGTGAGACTAACTGTTGAACTGTACTCACTATATTAGTATCCAAACTCTTTCCATGTCTGACTCGGGTGTTCTTGCTTGCATCTTGGGAGGAACCTTGATACTACTTCCCTTAGGATTTTGTTCTCCACCCGTGTGCTGGTGGCTATTAAGGCATCAAAAGTTTGTAAATGTTGATAGTAAAGAACATCATAATAGGGTTTTGACAGGTTCTTTATAACCATCTCCACTTGCTCTACTTCTGAAGGCCGATCTGCCATCTTGGCGGCCTTATCTCTGAACCTCATCAAGAAGGTGGTGAATCCTTCTCTAGGCTATTGCCTCAAAGTCTCAAGCTTTCATTGCTTCACATCCACTTCGATGTTATATGAGTACTTTTTGGTGAAGGCTTTCACCACTGTCGCCTAATTTTGAGTTTGTGATGACTCTAACTGTGTGAGCCACCTTAGTGTTGGTCCCGATAGGGTTAGCATGAAGGTTTGCCACATCTAGTTATCTACAAGTTGCCACGACTTGACGATGCTGAGGAAGACTTTGAGATGAGCCTTGGGGTCCCTTGATCCATCAAACCTATCAGTCTGTCACTTGAATTTTTCGAGAATTCTTGCCCCAAAAAAGAAACTCATTTTCTCTTAATCCACTGCCTTCCATTTCTCGATAGGCAAGATTACCATCATGCCCTTATGCTTCTATGCCTTGACAAACATACCATTTGGGGGGAGGCCCCTTATTATAAGGGCAAGGCCCTAGCCATAGAGCAGTCAAGGACTAATGAGGCAGGAACAACCGGCTTGAAGAAAGAACCAGAGAACCCAGTCTTGGCCCAGCTTAAGAAGGCCCATGCCAACATCTCAATATGGGGATTATTGATGGCCTCCCCTTCATACCGTGAAGCAATCCTGAAATCCCTCACTAATGTTTAAGTATTGGTCGAGATAGATCCAACACATCTCTCACAAATAGTAGGGGCAACCTATGTAGTGTAGTCATTGATGTTTTTAAAATTTGAACTCCCCAAAGGAGCTAGGCACAACAGGGCTTTGCACATCACAATAGAATGTATTGACAAAATCGTGCCTCAAGTCCTCATCGACAATGGGTCTACTTTGAATGTTCTACCTTTGAGGTTAGCCAGGAGCATCGGCATTAATATGGAAGAGATGAGGCTGTCAAGCTAGACAATATGGGTTTATGATAATACCAAAAGAGAAGTCCTTAGAATTCTCACCCTCGCCATGATAATTGGCCAGGTGAAGTTTGACATTGATTTCCAGGTCATTGACATACTAGCTTCTTTCACCATACTCCTAGGAAGACCTTAGCTGCATCATGCAAAGGCTATTGCTTCTAGCCTCCATCAAAAATGAAGTTCATTCATGAGGGGAAAGTGATTACAATATCTGGAGATACCAATATGGTTAACACCTTAGCCAATCTTGAAAAGGAAGAGGAACAAGACCAAGAAGTCCGACTTAGTGGTTTTGAGTTAGAAGCGACTTGTGCGACCATCGCCAAAGAAGCACCAGAAGAAAAAATCCCTACTAATTATGAAGCCATTTGGAGCCCACTGGTGAGTCAAATGATGAAGAACATGCAGTACTTTCCTGGGATGGGGCTAGGGAAGTGTCATCAAGGTGTCTCAAGGCTACCTACTTTGGTAGTGAGTAAGGGATGAAGCGGTCTACAGTACACTCCTCCAACCCTTGGACCAAAAAGCAATAATGATAGCAAGGGGCAGAAAATATTAAGAATGACTAGGAAAATATCTGCCTCTTACTACCCCACCCTCAATGGGTATTTTGTAAGGGAAGTAGAAGATCTCCCCTGTTGTGACAATGTTGAGCCATGGTTTGATGAAACCACCACCAAGACACAACCAAGATTCGAGGTGTTCTTTCAAGATGAGTTCGACTGGGTAACTCATAAGGTAGAGCAACAGCAAGCCAAAAAAAGGGATCAGGATAGCTACATCACTGGGATAGCAGAAGTAGCATTACTTGAAGATGGGTTCTCCTCTAACAATTCAACGACATTGATTAGCTCAAAGGAGGCACCTAATTCTTAAGAGAGAATGGGAAAAGAAGATAAGACTCACCTGGAGTTTGCAACTTCCCATGGACCTAAAAAATCACATCTGCTCTTTTCTGCAAAAACCACTAGCTCAAGAGCTATATGAGCTCAATCCCAGGCCTTTCAGAGGAAGAAGCATATATGCAAAGCAAAGGAGAGCACAAAGAATGATGGTCTATACACACTATGCCTGAATCAACTGCAATGGGAAAACCCGTGATGGTGGTCAGAGATGTGACCAAGGAGTAGGGATGGCCTCAAAAAGGCTTGAAAAGTTGGACTTTATAGAAAGAGGATTAAGCAGCCTTCACCAATCCTCACCCCTCAAGAAGTTCGGCTTTAGTGAATATGAAATTGATCTGCTAGTATTTGTGAAGAAGCAGGCACCTATCAAGAAGAACCATTGCACCAATGAAGAAATAGCAGCAACCTTTCTGGAAGAAGAAGGAGGCCCATTGCCACATCTCCTCATCCGTCGAACTATCGAATCGCTCTTGAACTGGACTAGCATTAGGGAGAACTTTAAGTTTACTCATTCTGTTGAGTCAATCAAACTGGACACCATTGATGAAAGCATCAAACCAGCCATTGAGTATATAGTCGAGTCAGTTGTTGAGTCTTCTATTTATGATTTCATGTCAGCCTCCCCTCTTGAGGAGAGTCCAGAGCCTTTGTATGTTGAGTCTGTTACTCCTTCTTTCATGAATGAAATTTATGATTTTGAGTATGACTTGCCTCCTTTTTCTGATGATGATATTAATGAATATCAAGAGTTAATAAAACAATGTAAACCAAAGAAAGCCCAACCCATCCATGAGGATACCCAGGTTATTAATCTAGGAACCAACCAATGCCTTTGATAGGTAAAAATTGGTACCACCCTTGATGATGAAGTAGAACAACTGATTGGCCTTCTAAAAGAGTTCACCGAAGTCTTCGCTTGGTCTTATGAGGATACACCAGGTATAGATGCCAACAATGTACAACACCGCTTTCCGACCTACCTTGGGGCAAAGCCGGTCAACCAGAAGCTCAGAAGGATGCATCCAAAATGGAGTGAAAAGATCAGAGAAGAAGTTATAAATTAGTGGAATGCGGGATTTCTACAAGTGGTTAAGTACCCCAATGGTCGGCCAACATTGTACTAGTGCCAAAGAAGGATGGCAAGGTATGAATGTGTATAGACTTCTAGGATCTTAACAAAGTAAGCCCTAAAGATGACTTTCTATTAACTCACATTGATGTATTGGTGGATAACACAGTGGGGCATGCCTTGTTATCATTTGTGGATGGATTCTCGGGATACAATCAAGTGAGCATGCACCCAGAAGATCATAAAAAGATATCCTTCACTACTCCATAGGGAACCTATTGTTACAAGGTGATGCCTTTTGGACTAAAGAATGTCGGGGCAACTTACCAAAGAGCAACTACAACTATATTGCATGATATGATGAACAAAGATGTAAAAGTCTATGTGGATGACATGATAGTAAAGTCCAAGGAACGGTAGGGGCATATTCCCACATTAAGACGATTCTTTGAAAGAATCAAGAAGTATCAACTGAAATTGAACCCTCAGAAGTGTGTATTTGGGGCAATAGCAAGAAAATTGTTAGGGTTCTTGGTGAGTGAAAGAAGCATCCAAGTTGACCCTATCAAGATCAAAGAAATCCAAGAGATGCTCGCACCTTGCACTGAGAAGTAGAGACGAGGATTTTTGGGTCACATCCAATATACCAGCAGATTCATAGCTCAATTGACTACGATCTATAAACCAATCTTCAAGCTGCTGAAGAAGGATCAGCCCATGGAATGGAATGACCAATGCCAACAAGATTTTGATAAGATTAAAGGATACCTCATGAACCCACCAGTAATAACACCACCAGTGGAAGGAGAACCACTTCTGTTATACTTATCAATGGGAGAATATTCTATGGGCTCATTGCTAGTGCAAAAAGGGATGGAAAAGTTGGCAGAGCATGCCATATATTACCTTAGCAAGAAGGTCTTTATTTACCTTCATCATTCTGCCTCGACTTCCCCTGTACCAATAACATTACTGAATATGAAGCTTGTGCGTTCGGACTAGAAACATCCTTGACTATTGGGGTGAAAAAGATCAAGGTATACGGTGATTCATCCATTGACATCTGTCAAACGCAAGGGAAATGGAAGACCAGAGATGAGAAACTGAGGCTGTATCAAGGACATCTAGAAGAAGTGATTGGACACTTTAAGAAGATTTCGTTTGAATACTTCCAGAGGGATAGTAACCGGTTTGCCGATGCCCTTGCAACATTGGCTTTCATTGGAGAATGCAACCCAATGGCTAGAGTCTGACCATTCTTAGTGGAACAAAGAAGCAGACCCATTTATCAAAATTTAGTGAACTCTCTTACCACGGATGGTCGGTCTTGGTTTGCTCCTATTGTGGACTTCATCAGGGAAAGGAAGTACCCGATTGAAGTAACTGAAAGAGAGAAGAAATTTTTAAGGAGATATGCCACCCATTTATCCTTCAAGGAGACTTGTTATACAAGAGGTCCTATGATGGAATACAGTTGTTGTGTGTGGATGAGGAGCAAGTTGTAACAATCATGGAGGAAATTCATCAATGTCTTTGTGGACCCTATATGAATGCCAAGATGCTGGCTAAGAAGATTCTCAGGCTAAGATACTATTGGAATACAATGGAAGCAGATTGCATGGACTTTGTTAAGAAATGCCACAAATGTCAGATATTTGCCAATATCATACATATCCCACCAACGGAATTACACTCACTCAATTCTCCTTGGCCATTCTCCACTTGGGGCATTGACATCATTGGGAAGGTCAACCCGAAAGCATCCAATGGTTATGAATTCATCTTGGTAGCCATTGATTATTTCACCAAATGGGCAGAATCTCAATCTTATGCAGTACTCACATATGCTAAGGTAGCAAAATTCATCCAAGAAAACATCATTTGTCAATATGGAGTGCTTCAAGAGTTGATATCAGATCAGAGATCCCATTTATGGGGCAAGACTGATAAGATTTGCACAAAGTTTGGTATTAGAAGGCATCGCTCTACCACTTATAAGCCACAGACCAATGGGGTAGTAGAAGCAGCTAATAAGAACATCAAAGTCATCCTACAGAAAATGGCTGAAACACACAAGGATTGGGTGGACAAGTTGCCACTTGCTTTATGGGCATATCGGACCTCTGTACGATCCTTCACAGGGGCAACTCCTTTCTCTTTTGTGTATGGAGTTGAGGCATTTCTACCTGTGAAAATCCTAGTGTCATCCCTAAGAGTGCTCTTGGATAGTCAGCTACCTAAAGGAGAATGGGTGAAGGCAAGACATGATGAGCTCAACTTTCTCGATGAAAGGCGTATGAAGGCTATGGATAATTTGAAGAAATATCAGCTGAGAATGGCAAGGGCCTTCAACAAGAATGCGAAGCCCTATCACATAGAGGAGAGTGCTTGTTCTTTGAGAACAAAGTGCCCCAATTCATGACCTAAAAGAGAAGTTCAGGCCCAACTGGAGTGGCCCATTCAGTGTCAAAGAAATTCTACCAGGCAAGGCTGTGAAAACTCATAGACTACAACGGCGAAGAAATACCCAGACTGGTTAACATGGATCAACTCAAGAGATATTAGCCCAAACTACGTTAGACTTGATTCTTCTCAAGGGATAAGTATGCAGCTTGACATGTGCAAGTGTGGTCTCAACCATCTCAAGGTAATAAATTGGTTCCTAGATTAATAGCCAAGGTATCTAAAAGATCATCATAACTTGTGTCCCCCAAGAATCGCCATTTGGCATGCATGACCATTAGGTATTTGTCATTAACCTATGGTCCTCCAAATTCTTATCCAAAATTCTATCCCCCAAAAGTCACCACCCAGCACCAGTATATCAAGTCTAGTTCACTTCCCACCCTTGAGTAGTCATAAAAAAAAAACAAAAAAGATTTTGATGCAACAGAGGTAAAGGTTTGGTTGTGTCAACAACTAACGAGTTATACTTTGGCAAATCATCATATCTCTTCTTTGTTTATGATGGTTTCAGGAAAATTCATGGACTCTTTAGATGAGACATTGAGGAAATGGCCCGTGGATATAAACATGATTGCACTAGGACTGCTGGAATCTATGAGTATGTCAATGCTCAGCTGAATTGGGTGCATAGAGCTACATCACAATCTGCTCTGATAGGTGTCTCAGTATTGGGATGTCGATCTTCATGTATTTCAGTTTAGGTTGGTAGAGACCTATCCAACTCTCGAAGAATTCTGAGTTTATATGTTATCTCCATCCAAGGGTAAGTTATTTCAACCATCTTTGAAGAAATACCACTCAAAGGAGATTCAAGATTTTTTCTGATGGAAAAAGGAGGAAATGAAGCAATTCATTAGATATGGGAAGATTGACATTTTGAAGGTGGCCAGGATCTTCATTCGGTACCTACCATTGGGAGGAATCCATCAGCAAAGATCACAGGATGCTTATCTATTATGCATGATAGCTCACTATGTTCTCCGAACTACTAGACGTGGTGCACCACTTGTTTTAATGGATGTGGTAAAGCAATAGAAGAAAGGAGGAGATATCATTCCTACAGTCCTTACAGAGACATTCAAAGGACTTGATGACATAAGCCATGGTTGTAGATTTGGACTTGATCATTATCATGGAAGTCCCATCATTTTCCAACTTTGGTTACTTGATAAGCTGAAGATGGTCAAGCCGTTAAATGGAGGTCAACTCGGAAACCTTTGCTACCAGGACAAGAGGGAAGTCCCAGAATTCAAACACATTGTTGATTGGAAGGAGTACCTATAAGGAAGAACTACAAAAGACATTGCATGGAAATGCCCAGGGAAGTTGCAGGAAGATTTTCTGATGAAGACCCCTAGATGTAATTACAACAGGTTGATGAGATTGACTCATACATCTTTTTGTTTGCCTGCTTACATCAGCCAACAATATGGGCTTGAGGTGGTGGACCCAAAGGAGTTAGTAAACTTATACCCACCCCAAGAACTATCTCCCCACCTTGTTACTTACCTATCTTGTCTATGGTAGGAAAGTCATTTTTATGTAATTCACTTGGTAGTAGAATGAAGGAATATTTGGATTTTCATGTTATCCCGATTATTCTAATGAAGACTTGAGTTGTGGAATTGATTATGAAAAAAAAAAAAAAAAATCCAAACCAAAAAGAGATTTCTTTGTGCTAAAGATAGGTTTCCATTCATAAGATGCCAAAATAAAAAATAAAAAAAGTAATAATAACAAACAACATGGGGGGAAGATACGTATATGTTTGTGTTTATGGAAATTGTAGAAATAAAATCTCTAGAAGTCAAGATCCTCACCAGAACTATGCTCCTCATCCGAATCATGCTCGTGGAAGGTGGGAAGGCTAGCAGATGCTAATCTCGAACTCTCTAGCCTCCATGTAAGATCCTCAACCTATCTCAGCAGATGAGTGTTCTCCTATCGATAGGAGCTGGCCTGCCTCCTTAGGGTGTTGTTCTCCCTCTCCTGAAGGAACATAGGGAATGATTAAGAAAAGAAGCAATGAAGAAGAAGTATGGGGACGAAGAACAGGAGGAGACCTTGTCCACCACGACCTCAGATAAGCTTTGATGTATTCTTCTAATCTTAGCATAGAGCTCCGAAGACACCTGAGAAAGAGCATGTCAATCAAAGGAAGTCAAGAATCAATCAAAAAGGAAGTGTTTGGATACTGACACAGTTAAACGGGATGGGGAGTCCAAGGGAGACATCTCTATCTACTCTGCTCTCCAGAAGCTGAGGAATGCCTAGATGAGTCGCACTGGGATAAGGCCATCCTGGAAAACCACTGAAGGGACAGGTAGCCATCCGGAGGGGCCCGTTCACCATAACTGAGGACCCAGCCTGAGACGAGTAAGCAGCACCTGCTCGTGGCTGAGTGGGAGGGGGTTCCACATGCCATGTCCCCCACTAAAAGATCATCAATGAAAAAAGAGGATCTGAAATATAGAAAAGAAGCTCAGGAGAGGAAACATACCAGTGGCCCTCTAGGATCGAAGGGAGTGTAGACCGTCTCCTCCTCAAGAAAGGTCTCATAATCTCTGTCCTGGTCTAGGAGAGAGTCATCCCATACCCCATCAGCCAATCTCTCGATCTGACCCACAAGGATGCACTCCAGATCATGCATGGTAGATGGGGGAAAGCAAGGAGTGAGGCGTACAGTAGGATCATAACACTGAGGAGTGACACTCTCCCCTAGGTACCAAGCGTGGCCTCAGATACCCTTGAACAATACACGGCTCTCTATTAGGTGTTTGGCACGAGCAAACTCCTCAGGGTTGGGGAATCAAAGGCATCGAAATGGCCTCCAATTAACCTGTAAAGTTAAGAAGATATGAGTATAGCACAAGGCAAAAAGGAAAATTTGATACCAAACATAACTTACCTCAGTGAAAACATTTAAGAGAGAATGGGCGACGGTTCCAGAGGGATCGTGTCGATCCCTCAGCATCCGACTATCCCCCCATCTGGTGGCTATAGGGAAGGATGAATTCTGAGGATATTTCAGCATAGGGGCTAGAATCTCCAGGTGTTCATAACACCAAGGCTGAATAGAAATGTCAAAGTAAGAAGATGCAATCAATATAAAAAAAAAAAAAGAAGAAAAGAACAAATGAAAGAGGTTAAGTCACCTAACAAATGTAGCTCGCTCCCTTGAGGCCTCGATCCCCATAAGCAAGCAGGTCCAGGGTTCGCAGAAGGTAAGCAGAAGCAGCCCCGCCCTAATCCCAAAAGTCCACCTCCCTAAGTTTCCAGAAGGCAGCAATCGTGCGGATATCTACCCCGCCCCAAAGATCACTAAAGAGGCATTGTGCCATAGTAAATAGAAGAAAAAAGCGGGTTACCTATTATTCAATGTTACCTGGGTTCACCCTCAAATCCACCCTCATCCAATGGGCACTGATCACACCTAGGCAGACATGCATCTGGTCTGCCTCAATCTCAATACCCGTCAAATCTATAAATTCCCGTGCTGATAGAGTTATAGGAATGGAAAGGGGCCTCCATTTGAAGGGTATACTTGCCATGTCATAGAAACATAAGGGTGTGATGGTGATCTCGCCAGTAGGGAGATGAAAGGAATGAGTACTCGGGAACTACCGCTCCACCAAAGCTCCCTCCAATGCTGAACTAAACTTTCTAGTCTCCAGTGAGGCCAATCGGCTCAGGAAGGTGGAATCTACTTGCCCCTGAACCCTATGTGGAAGTATCTGGTACCACTCCTGGACCGCATTTGGATGTCCGTACCTAGCCAATGTGGGGGGTGTTCCCCTATGGTGCTTCTAAATAAAACAAAAAAAAAATACAAAAAATATACATGACTAAAAAAAAATAATAATAACAATCAATAAAGGAAAGGATTTACCCATGTGCCCTATATAGAGTTACATATGTGGTCCCAGGTCCTATGAAGTGTCCGCCCAATGTACCAGTCTGTGGGACCATCATCCTCCTAAGAGGATGTACCACAACTCTCTCCACCACTCAATCGGATTTCTCCTGGAGTCCTTCTCTTTCTTCTTTCAGCCATATTTTCTAAAAATTACGAAGAACCCCAAGAAGTTTCACAATTTGTAAAGAACCCCAAGAAGTTTCATAATTTGCAAAAAGACCCAGAAAGACTTCAAATTCTCCAAATGGCCCCCTCCTCAAGAACTATAAAGATCTTCAAGGAGAAGATGAAGAACTTTGAAGAAAACTCGAAGATTTTTGAAAAAAATTTGAGGAAACTGAAGAAATGCGAAAAACTTCGAATCTTCGAAGAAATTCAAGAACCCAAGCTCACTCGCTCATGAATCTTTCCCAACCCAAGAAAATTGGAATAGGGAATGAACTGGAAGGGGACCATTTTATGGATAAAAAAAAATTGGAGATTCTAATTCCAAGGTGCAAATTAAAGATTCCTGCCACAAAAATGCTAAATTCAAAATAATTTGTGAGGTAAAGGAAAATTATCACACAAAAAGGGAAAGTGAAAATCAAATTCAAGATTCCAAATCAAGAGTCAAAATTCAAGATTCCAAATCAAGAGTAAAACTTCAAAATTCAAAATTCAAGATTCAAAATCAAGAGCCAAAATTCAAGATTTCGAATCAAAGGCCAAGAGCAAAAATTCAAGATACCAAATCAAAGGCCAAGAGCCAAAATTCAAGATTCTAAATCAAAAGCCAAATTTTAATATTCAAAGGTCTAAATTCAAGGTTCCAATCCCATGATTCAAAAACCCCATTCAACAAAAAAATCAAAGAAAGAAAAAATTCTCATTGACCCGGCCCCAAGTGGCCCAATCTCATTGACCCAGCCCCAAGTGACCCAATCTCATTGACCCAGCCCTAGGTGGCCTAGTTTCATTGACCCGACCCCAGGTGGCCCAATCTCATTGACCTGGCCGCAGGTGGCGCAATCTTATTGACGGGGCCCCAGGTGGCCCAATCACATTGACTTGGCCCCAGGTGGCCTTGTGACACCCCAAATCTCACCTCTTTATATTGGCTATGAATAGACAAGTGTAAAAAATTGGAGAGGCCAATATTAGCTTTGTTGGCAATAGTGGAATGCAAGGAAGGGAAGAATGACCCAACATGTACTTGTGCCTACTGCCAACGGTGTTGGAGGGATCAACAAGAAAAGTGGGCTAAGAGGTAAATGAATAATCTTGATAAGGTTGGTTAATAGAATGACCCTAGGTGATGCCAAAATGATCAAATAATAAGACCCAAACAAGTTTGGATACATGTTGTTTAAACATGTAGGACAGTCGGCAACCCCGGTGGTCCATTCAAGAGGGCCAATCGTACTGCTTTTAAATTGCTGGAGTCAGCACCTTTATTTCAGTCATTTACATTTCTGTTGAGAGCCGGTGGACGGCATTGTCTTTACTTTTCCGAGTACTCACGGTGGGCCTTCTCCGACAGCCCTATGGGCGTATCGCGGGAGGGAGTTCGCGGCTCGTACCCAGAGTATACGCGCACTGTGGTTGTAGTAGCACTAAAACCAAGGACTTAGTAATATTGCTTAGGTGGATGTAATTTAAAATGTATAGCATGGCATGTAGTGCATATGACGTGTTGTGATGTGTGGACTATTGTGTGTGGTCCATCTTTCTACTTACTGAGCTAGTGAGCTCATCCCACGTGTACACCCCTTTTTAGATGATTTTGCAGGTCATACATCTGAGGAGCATGGGGTGGGTCCCATAGTCGAGTTTCCTGAAGAGGACTGGTGGACCCCTGAGGAGCTAGAGCACGGCGCCGACTGCTCGTGCGAGAGTTATGCTGCGGGACAGCAGTTCTGAGGCCGAGCTGAGCTCCACCTTTGAGGCCGTGCTGAGCTCCACTTCTGATGCCGAGCTAAGCTCTAGCCTTGATACCGAGCCGAGCTGTGTACTCTGATTGTTTTGATGATTTCCTGTATATACTTGATATATGAATTGTACTTTTATGGTGTAATTATCATGCCTTTGGGCCCACATGTATATAATTATTTTATCACAATTTGGGTATCAAGTATATGGGATTTATTCACAGGTAAAACTTAGACTTCCGCTGATTTGATGAACTTATATTAGTTGTGCATATGCTGTGGTGGAATACAGTATCTGATGATCCTGGCAGGTTTGGGTTAACCGGTGTTAACTCGGTCACCGCTCCGGTTCAGTGCGAAAGGGGTGTGACAAATGGTGGTATCAGAGCGTGATGCTCTGCTCCACTCACAGCATACCATTAGAATCCCGTAGACTCTATAATAGGGAAATGGGGTTGGGTTAATATAAAAGTTTTAAAGATTAAAAACCAAAGAAAGAAAGTATAAAAAGGGATTGCATTATATGTTGCATTCATGGCATGCGTGAGTATAGATAAAAGGTAATTAGGTTGGTACTATAACCTATAAAGTACTAGTTTGACGAAATTTCGGCAGCATAATGGCGAAAAATGGGATTTCTAAAAATTTTACACAAATACCTGATAAACGACAGATAGTAAATATAACAAAGAGCACAGATAGAAAAATACATCACAACAAAACCACATAAGTACTCCACATATGAATTCACCACAAAAATCCACTATCCAAAAATATATCATTCCATAAATGAATCCAGTTACAGCGTAAATACAAGGAATGATAAGAAATGAAATATACAACAAAGTCTACAAAAAGAGAAAATGAATAAACAGCTGGTGTGGGCGAGCCAAGCCCTCACTGGTCATCGTCGTCATCATTGATGATCACCACGTTCGCCGGAGGCCTAGAGTTGACGTTGAGGCGGTGATCGTAATAATCGAACCTCGCGTTCACCAGCCGTACCTCCCTCCGAAGCCGGCCAAAATCTGCTGAGATAGCGTTGGCCGTTGTGTCTAAGTCCTGACCCAGCCGGAGGAAGGAATCCTCCAAGGTGGTCTGCCTCTCCAGAATGCGTTCCTCCCTGGAGACAATCTCGTCCAGCCGCCTCAGTAGCTGAACCTGGCCATCCTGCAAGGCCCGCATGGAGGACGTCATGCCCTCGAAGTCGTAGGCACCACTCCCAGGTGGTGGGGCTCCATGTGGTGAGGCTGCAGCTCTGGAAGAACTAGGGCCAGGACCTCTCGACTCCTGAGGCGCCTCCTCAGGGATGCCACCACCCATCAGATCCTCCTCCTCGTCCTGAGGAACGTAGTCCTCATCCTCCTCACTGGACTCCTCTCCCATGGGGACATCCTCCATAGGGGCAGCCCTCCTACCCCTACCTCTCTGAGCTCCTGATCTCGGAGGTGAATCCATGAGGGTCTGGAGACCCATCCTCAGGAGGTTTCTCCGGTCGAACCTATCAGCCGGAGTCTTCCCCTCCTCACCGCTCAGATCCACCCCAAAGAACTCGAAGATCCTAGTGAGGATCCTGCCGTAAGGGAATCCTCCATCCTCAGGGTGAGAAGTATGGTGCTCCATCGTCCTGAGAATAATGTAGGGGAGGCACAAGTGCTCGCCGCCTCCCTCTGCGGCCGTGAAAATGCAGAATGCAATGAAAGCCGCCATGAAACCCACCTGGTTCCGATGACCTCCTCTGGGGAGCAGGTTGAACTGGACCAACCGGGCAAATAGACGAACCTCAGGGTAGAAGGACTTCTCGGACTCCGGGCGGTTACTGCTGCCGCAGATGGTCTCGTAGATGAAGTCCGGTGTCGCCAGGCTCATGAACGGTCCCTGAGGCTTACTCCTGGGAGGACTATAGTATCGGTGTCCTGCCGCCGATATACCCAGGATGCTGGCCAAGGTGCCCACCGTCAACTGGATGTCCACCCCCTTCACCAAGCTGCTAATGGTGAACTCCCCGTACGGATACGACACCTCCAGGTTACAATAGAACTGACGGACGAGCTGCTCATAGCACGGTCTGTCTACATGAAGAATAGAGTCCCAGCCCAATGCTGAGAACCTCTCCTGAAGCCTAGCCTTGTGGAAGTCCTCGACTACCACAGTCTTCTCCATCATCACTGACCCCTTCAGGAAGTTGGGCCAGTTGGCTGCTGCCTCTGCACTAAGGAAGTGCTCCTCATCATAGTCTGAAGGGTCAGACTGGGCAAGTACGGGTCTCCCTGTGCGAGGAGCTGAAGAGCTGGTCTCTGCACTCTTCCGCTTAGAAGCGGTGGTCTTACGTCTAACGCCAGAGGAAGATGGTCCCTTGCCGGTGCGAGATGACATCCTGGCAATAAGAAAAGAAAGTAGGGTTAGTAAGTAATGGAAAACGACAGCATTAGAAAGGGGAAACCCAAAACCCGAATACTCGTAAAGTGGAAACGGCGACAAGCTAGAAATGATAGGGAACCTATGGACATGATGCACGGTAAGCTACAAAGGAGAAACATGCCAAAACAGTAAAATGACGGCAAAGAGCATATTAACATGAGAGGATTCGAATTCAATGCACCAACTCATTCACAATGAAGTAAAAGTTTGAAACCCTAGGTCTAGAACGAAATGCCATAGTAGCGGGATCACGAAAGTGCAAGAACATACCCAAATAGACTATGGAGTTCCATGAATACAAGCATGGGATGAAAATCAAGGAAACCAATACAAAAAGAGGGATTTTCATAGGAATACATGGGGATTCCAAGCATAATGGAGGATTCATGAAATCTAAAGCATATCTAGCATAAATCAAATGGAATGCATCACAAAGGAGTCATCAATTGGAGAAAAAGAGTGAGAATTGAAGAAACCCCCAAATTTGGAAACCTAGGGCACGAATTGGGGTTTTCTCCAAATGACGAGATAAAATTCCTATAAACTACAAACGACCACAGTAGAAGCATCACAATCACATGGAAATACTATTCTATGGTGAAAAATATGAAAGGGAAACCTAAAAAAGTAAAGCTTATGTATGCATTCTACCCCAAACGGAAATTCTGAGAAAAGAAAAAAGGAGAAACTTACTTGAAGAAGGGAGAGTTGACTCTTCTCTAAAGCGTCGAGTGGATGAGTAGACTCGCGAGTAGAAGCGCCGAGGAGACCTCCAAGATCGCCCAAGGAAGAAAGGAAGAAAGAGAAAGGAGATGGGGAAAGAGACAAACAGAACAGGGTCTGTAGGGCCATGTTCGTGTTTTTACATGGGCAAGACCGGCGGGTATGACCGGCGGGCCCCTACCCGCCGGTGCCACCCACCGGTGTGAGGCACTAGGACCGGCGGGCTCAATCGGCGGGCCCCTACCCGCCAGTGTAGCCCACCGGTTGTGAAAATTGGGAGATTTGAAATTTTTTCTTTTCATTCCTTCTCTCCTCCTAGCATGATTTCATTGATTTTCACTATGGATATTATTCCTATGATTAATGTGCTATGGTCAAGTGGGACCATTGACATATTTGTTGGGGCCATTGCCCTGTATCTTGGAATTGAGCTGCGATTATTTACAGGCTATCATACACTACAACACCTCATGTAATGGCATATGATTGTGTGTCGAAATCAATTCTACAGTGTTTAACCAATATGGTGTGTGATGTGTTCCAGGTACAGGGATACGATGGTACGTACTAGATCCGATAGTAATGCCCGACGTACCTCGCGGGGTCCTCATCGGGTCGATCGACCACAAAATCCTAGGAGGTCCCGCTCTGTGGGGCATACCTCACCTCCACTACCTCCAGAGACCCTTGGTCAGGGTGGGGCACATGGGGACCCACCTATGACTGCACCCCCGGACCCTCCACCGGTCATTACACCGGGAGATGTTGCTACTATAATTCAGCAGTCCCAACAAGCTTTTCAACAACAAATGCTTCAGCAACAGCAAGCATTTATGACTGCTATCCAGCAACAGTTGGACTTTTCTCAACCGGGTCAACCTCCCCGGGTACTTACTCCACAGGACCCGCCTGTAGGGTCGGGATCGGGACCACAAGTGGGAGTTACACCCCCAATCCCACCATTCGGTGTTCCTCAGTATGGGATGCCTCCTCCATACGCCTACTATCCTGCCTATGCTCCTAACTTCCCGGCGGCGAGTAATACGTCAAGGGTAGTGGAGTCATTCAAGAGGAACTTACCACCTGTATTCTCTAAGGTGGGGAGTGATCCTCTGGAACCGGATCAGTGGATCCAAGAATTAGAGAAGATATTTGAGGTGCTTGAGTGCACGGATGCACAGAAACTCATTTGTGCTGGGTTGCAACTCAAGAAAGAGGCAAATTCTTGGTGGCAAGCCTCCAAGCCTATATTGTTGGCTGCTCATCCAGAACCCACTTGGGAGCAGTTCAAGGAGTTGTTCTTGGACAACCATTATCCACGCAGTTTCAGAGATCGAAAGGAGACTGAGTTCATGGCCTTAACTCAAGGAGGTAAGACTGTCCTTGAGTACCAACAACAATTTGAGAGTTTGTTCCATTTTACCCCAAGGCATATGAGGACAGCTGAAGAGAAGGCAGCAAGGTTCCTAAAAGGCCTAAAGGCATCTATTGGGTCTGTACTTGAGGTACTGGATTTGACCGAATATGGCCAGATTGTGCAGAAGGCCAAGACCATGGAAGATAAGCAGAAGGGTGAACAGTCCCTCAGCCCTGGACTGTGGAAGAGAACAAATCCATTCCCGGATATGGGAAATTCCTCCAAGGCATACCGCGGATCATACAGTTCTGGGCCTATGTATAGGCAGCCCTATAGGCCATCTAGCTACCCTCCTAGGCCAGTTGGTGGTTCAGGTTCCACCTCTTTTCGCCCGAACACTAGTGTGGCACCTACAGCTTCAAGGCCACTTCGACCTCCATTTGCAACGGGTCAAGTGCAGAGGGGCCCCGCTCCGGTTCTAACATCTCAGATTCATTGCTTCAATTGCCATTCATATGGGCATTATGCGAAAGATTGTCGGGCCAGACCAGCCCTGCCCTCCAGTTAGCCCTCTGCGTACCGACCTCCCTTACCTCGAGGGAATCAACCGCAGGGAAGGATGTATGCTCTATCAGCCGAGGAAGCTGAGGCCAGTACAGAAGTAGTTGCAGGTACATTTTAAATTAAGAAATTAATTATGATTAATATTGATGACCTGCTGAAATTATATACATTGTTATACTAGGTATCCTACCCATATCAGGCATACCAGCCTATGTTTTATTCGATTCAGAAGCTACTCATTCATTCGCATCTAAGAGATTTGTAGAGAAACTTAGGATGTCACCCAGGATCCTAGACCATGGAATGATTGTTAGTATGCCTACTGGTAAAGTTGCACAGTCGAAGGAAGTGTATGGGCCGTGCCCAGTGGAAATTAGTGGGAAGAATCTTGATGCGCAACTCATTAAGTTTAATATGCAGAATTTTGATGTTATATTGGGTATGGATTGGTTGTCGGCTCATCGAGCTAATATGATCTGTGCTGAAAAGCTAATAAGGGTGACAGATGACGAAGGGAAAGAATTGGTATACCGAGGAGATACAATGAAAAGGGTGAGGAAGGTCCTTGTCTCCGCTCTTCAAGCGGTAAAATTGCTAGAAAGTGGATGTCCTGGTTACTTGGCATCGGTACTTGATGTTGATGCAAGGATTACACCTCTAGAAGAGGTAAAGGTGGTTAAAGAGTTTCCCGACATTTTCCCAGATGATCTGATGCATTTACCACCTGATAGAGAGTTGGAGTTTTCCATAGACTTGACTCCTGGAGCAGCTCCGGTATCTAAGGCTCCATACAGGATGGCACCAGCTGAATTGAAGGAGTTGCAGATGCAGTTGCAGGAATTATTAGAAAAGGGGTTTATTCGCCCAAGTGTTTCACCTTAGGGTGCCCTGGTGTTGTTTGTCAAGAAGAAGGATGGTAGTTTGCGTATGTGCATAGATTACCGGGAGTTGAATAAGCTAACCATTAAGAACCGGTATCCCTTGCCATGCATTGATGATTTATTTGATCAGTTGCAGGGAGCCAGGGTATTTTCAAAGATAGACCTTCGGTCCGGCTATTATCAGCTCAAGATAAAGAGTAGTGATATACCCAAAACAACATTTAGGACTCGATACGGTCACTATGAGTTCCTAGTGTTGTCCTTCGGGTTAACCAATGCACCGGCAGCATTCATGGATCTAATGAATCGGGTATTTCAGGACGTGCTCGACAAATGGGTAATTGTTTTTATTGATGACATCTTGATCTACTCCAAGACCGAAGAGGAGCACACTCAACACTTGAGAATGGTGTTACAGAGGTTGAGGGATCAACAGTTGTTTGCCAAGTACAGTAAGTGTGAATTCTGGCTTGAACAAGTTAGATTCCTGGGGCACGTAGTGTCTAAAGCCGGAATCGAAGTAGATCCTGCTAAGGTGAAAGCAGTAGTGGAATGGGAAAGCCCCAAGAATGTTACCGAAATTAGAAGCTTCTTGGGTTTGGCTGGATATTACCGGCGCTTCATCGAGAATTTTGCTCGAATCTCAGCACCAATGACCAAGTTGACTAAAAAGGGTGTGAAATTCGACTGGGCAGAGGAATGTGAGAAGAGCTTCCAGGAATTGAAAGAAAGGTTGGTGACTGCCCCTGTGCTGACTATTCCTGAAGACACAGGTGGAATGACAGTCTATACCGATGCTTCCAAAGTTGGTTTGGGTTGTGTTCTTATGCAACGCGGTAAGGTAATAGCGTATGCATCCCGACAACTAAAGGAGTATGAGAAGAATTACCCCACTCATAACTTGGAACTAGCTGCAATCATTTTTGCCCTTAAGATCTGGCGACATTATTTGTATGGGGAGAAGTGTGAGATATACAGCGATCACAAAAGCCTGAAGTACTTCTTCACCCAGAAGGATTTGAACATGAGACAGAGGAGATGGCTTGAACTCATGAAGGATTATGACTGCGACATTCAGTATCATCCCGGAAAGGCTAATGTAGTGGCAGATGCATTGAGTCGGAAGACACAAACTGTGTCGCTCTCATACTTAGCAGTCAGTCCACCACTCGTGCAAGAGGCGATGCTAATGGACGAAACCCTCTTGTATGAAGGGGCAACCTTAGAGCTTGAACCTCAACCAGAAAACCTTAAATGGTTGACTGTATCCTTGACGGCTCTACAGGTACATCCGGCAATTAGGCAAGAGGTGATAATGAAGCAACATTTGGATCCTGAATTGCAGCGGATCAGAGTTAAGGTTCAAGACCAAACAATGAATGACCCAGATTTTACTTTAGCCAGTGATGGGGCATTGATGTTTCGAGACAGATTATGTGTACCCGATGATTTGGATATACAAGATAAGATAGTGAGAGATGCACACAGCTCCGAGTACTCACTCCACCCAGAAAGTACCAAAATGTACAAAGACCTCAAACAAAGTTACTGGTGGCCAAGCATGAAAGTCACCATAGCTTTGTATGTGGCAACTTGTCTTACCTGCCAGAAGGTAAAAGCTGAGAGGCATCGACCTTATGGTACCCTTCAGCCACTCCCAGTACCAGAATGGAAGTGGGAAAGGATTACAATGGACTTCGTCACCGGACTACCAAGTACACCCAAGGGAACGGACGCGATATGGGTGATCGTGGATCGGCTTACCAAGACTGCTCATTTTATTCCTATCAAGACCAAGTTCTCCATGACCAAACTAGCACAACTTTACATGGACAATATAGTGCGCTTACATGGAGTGCCAGTGAGCATTGTTTCAGATAGAGACCCAAGGTTCACTTCCAGATTTTGGAAAAGCTTACAGCTTGCCTTGGGGTCACAGCTGAACTTGAGTACTGCTTTTCACCCATAGACGGATGGTCAGTCGGAGCGAACCATACAGATATTAGAAGACATGCTCAGGGCATGTACAATGGAGATGAGTGGCAGTTGGGAGGAATATATACCTCTTATGGAGTTTGCATATAATAACAGTTACCAAGCTACAATTGGGATGGCTTCGTATGAGGCATTATATGGCAGAAAATGCAGGACTCCTTTGTATTGGGACGAGGTAGGTGAACGTCGAATGTTAGGACCTGAGATGATCCAAATGACTTGTGACAAAGTTGACGTTATTAGAGAACGAATTAAAGCAGCTCAGTCCCATCAAAAGAGCTATGCGGACACCCGCAGAAAAGACATTGAATTTCAGCCAGGAGAAAAGGTATTTCTCAAGATATCTCCTAATAAAGGTTTGCAAAGGTTTCACAGAAAGGGGAAGTTGAGCCCAAGATACATTGGACCATTTGAGATCTTATCTCGGGTTGGCTCAGTAGCCTACATGCTTGCTCTGCCACCTTCACTTGGGGATGTTCACAATGTATTCCATGTATCCATGCTGAAGAGATACGTGCATGATCCATCTCATGTACTACCCGTGGAACCAGAGTACCTAGAAGCTGATATGACCTATACAGAACAACCAGCTTAAATTTTGGACCGGAGGTGAAAACCCTTCGCAACCGCTCCATTTCCTATGTAAAGGTGTGATGGGCTGATCATTCACTTGAAGAAGCATCTTGGGAGGTAGAGGATGAAATGAAGGCCAAATACCCTCATCTTTTTTATCAACCAGGTACGCAATTTCGAGGACGAAATTTTTCAGAAGGGGGGGTAATGTAATACCCCGCTTCTTAAACCCGGTCTGATTTCGCGGTTGAACTGGTTTAACCATGTAGGAACCGAGCCAGAGGAAATTAGAGCGGGTTCCTTATGGACTATGATGGCACGGGTGACCTTAAACACCGGCTGGCCCGACAAGTCCGAGCCAGTGCCAGAAGAGACGGGAGTGCCCAAGCCGTGTACATGCACCTACCATAAGGCTATGTACGGATAAAGCAGGTATTGTAGCTGTATTTTAAGGTATATACGTATGCTACATCGTATGCCAGGGGTGGGGTCCGTGCCGTGGCCCGAACCCGGTCAAAATCCCAAGTTTTGGCCCTCAGGTGGGTAGGACAGGTGGGTGCACCCACCCACCTGAGTGACCCATCCATGTGCACTGTTCACTTATTAGGACTTATATATATAGCTTTATAACTTCATTTTATTTCCATTTATGTCACCCGTACGTTGGTGAGGATAGTAAAGAGGAGAGAGAAAAGAAAAGGAAGAAGAAAGGAAGAGAAGGAAGAGGAAGAAAAGAGGGATTTCAGCGGCGCCGAAGCTCGATCTTCCTATTCCGGCACCGGGAGAGTGATCTTCAACTCTAGATCTACAGTTAGAGGTAAGCAAAGTTGGGTTTTGTGAACATTCACCATACCCAAGCTTTAAACCTTTGATTCGAGTATGGTTTCTTGAGATCTTGTAAATCCCATTTGGAATGATGAATTTAAGGTTTAATAGATGATTTATGTGTTGATCTTGAAGGATTTGAAGAGATTTTGACAAGGTAGAAGAAGCATTGTGAGTTTGAAGTGATTTGGAGGGTTTGAAGTCGTTCTTGAGCGAAGAAGGTAAGATGGTTCCCATCACTTGAATCTAACCTAGATCTAGGTTAGAACCATCCTATAGGACCTTGAAGGTGTGAAGAATGGGTGGGGAAAAGCCCCATTTGATTTCCCAAAGAATGGAGAAAATGGGGAAGAAACAGGGTGTTTCCCGCCAAGACCGGTGGGTAGAACCGGTGGGCCCCTACCCACCTGTGGGTACCCACCTGAGAACGCAGGGGGCCTTCGGGCCCAACCGGTGGGCCCCTACCCGCCGGTCCTAGCAGGGGCCCCTGGCCCAACCGGCAGGCCATACCGGCGGGCCCCTACCCGCCGGTCCCAACCGGTGGGTAGGACCGGTGGGCCAGACTACCCACTTGTCTGACCCACCCGTGTGGCCCCGAGGGTGATCCTTACATCTGATTGGACCCAAATCGGACGTGTGACCTTCTTTTGACATTCTAAACATGATTTTGACATCAGATTTCATTAATTTTGATCCTACAATGGTGAAGTACTAACCCCGCTCAATTATGTTAGGTTCACCAAATCTTACCCGATTCGCACCGGATCTCACCCGTACCGAACGGGAATTCTTGTACGCTACAAGTAAGTGTGGAGAGGACGTTTGGCCTTGTTTCAAGGCATTGTTTGGCATTCCTTTAATTATATCTAATCTAGTCATGTCATCATGAATATGCTCTGTAGATTAGTCATTCCACACATTGATGTGCATATGTGCTATGTTTACTTTTCAAATGCCAATTGAATGAGATGTTTATATGTTGAATGTGGACATCATTGTGCACAATGCATTGATAGACTAGATGCCGTAGTCGGCTTGGAAACGAATGCATTGGTGGCCCGTGGAATGGGACACGGTGGCACTATGCAATCGTACTATTGTCATATAGGAGCATGCGGTATTAGGATTTTCACCATCCCGTGCTACGACCCTTCCCAACAGGGGTTAAGGTGTTGGGTTATCAGTTGGGGGGAAGCAGTGGTCGCGGTCGTCGGGTCACTGTGGCGGTTAGACATAACACCCAACGAGTCATGTAGGACAGTCGGCAACCCCGGTGGTACATTCTAGAGGGCCAATCATACTGCTTTTAAATTGCTGGAGTCAGCACCTTTATTTTCAGTCATTTACATTTCTGTTGAGAGCCGGTGGATGGCATTGTCTTTACTTTTCCGAGTCCCACGTGTACACCCCTTTTTAGATGATTTTACAGGTCATACATCTAAGGAGTATGGGGTGGGTCCCACAGTCGAGTTTCCTGAAGAGGACTGGCGGACCCTTGAGGAGTTAGAACACGGCACTGACTGCTCGTGCGAGAGCTGTGCTGCGGGACAGCAGTTCTGAGGCCGAGCTGAGCTCCACCTTTGAGGCCATGTTGAGCTCCACTTCTGAGGCCGAGCTGAGCTCTAGCCTTGATACCGAGCCGAGCTGTGTACTCTGATTGTTTTGATGATTTCCTGTATATACTTGATATATGAATTGTACTTTTATTATGTAATTATCATGCCTTCGGGCCCACATGTATATAATTATTGTATCACAATTCAGGTATCAAGTATATGGGATTTATTTACAGGTAAAACTTAGTCTTCCGCTGATCTGATAAACTTATATTAGTTGTGCGTATGCTGTGGTGGAATACAGTATCTGATGATCCTGGCAGGTTTGGGTTAACCGGTGTTAACTCGGTCACTGGCTCGGTTCAGTGTGAACGGGGTGTGACACCTGTGGTACGATGTGATTGTTGCCGGAGGTGGGAATCTATATAGCGTGGCCGATGTGTTATCAGTGCCGAACTTCCAGGAGGGGGTTATCAGGGGTTTGCTAGGTGACCCATGGACATATACGGGGACCGACAGGCATCTAATCATGGCTAGGATTTGTATCACTGCATAGTCAATGTCGTTTCTGAGACGAGGGATACAGCCTAATACATCGTAGTAGCATTTACCAGACTTAGTTTGTATTATTAGGTGGATAATAAATAAATGAATTGCATCACGAGCATCATGGACTATGTGTTTAATTTTCACAATCATGCATCATAAATTACTACTGCTATTGACTTGTTTGGATGTGCTTGACCCCACCCCTCACTGAGCGAGTTGGAAAGCTCACCCCATGTATCACCCCTTTTTAGATGATGATGCAGGTATCATGGTGCCGATGGCGGGTGATCTAGTATCTTCTGGCTCAGAGTACGATGTGAGCGACTGGTAGATGCCAGAAGCGGAGGAGCACGACCAGAACTGTGTTTGCGACCACTGTGCTTACGCCTCACCGTGAGATTGTATATCATCTTTTGATACTTTTGGATATAGTTGTGAATTGTATATTTTTCAGATTATAGTATATGTCATGGATGAATGTAACAGAATAACTCGGTTATTGCTAATATATTACCATTAGATGTTTTCCCCACTTTATGTATAAATTCTGCTACTATACTCTGATTCTGCTGCTTATACTGGTTTGTGATGTGAAATTGTGAAAATGTTAAGGTACTACTATCAGAGACCCTAGTAGGTTGTAAGACAGGTACGTGTCTTACTCACACCGTCGATATTCCTAATGGTAAGTTGGGTCTGCCGAGAGTGGGGTGTGACAGCTGTAGTATCAGAGCGTGAAGCTCTGCCTTAACTCACAATCTTAGCCAAACCATGATTTTGGGGAAACTAGGATTAAATAAAAATCTCAAGACAATAATGATAGAAATTGTACAATTAGGAGACAAGCATTGGCGTTAAAGCCGTTTCATTATAATAAAGAACTTGAATACACAGCTTACACTTTTTATATAATTAAAGTACGGAAAGCAAGAAATCCTAACTAGCCTAAGATTAGGAAATTAAACAAACTGGAGCAAATGACATAATGTAAAAGTTCAACTAAACCTAAAAACATCAAACTCAAATAAAAATATGAAAATGGAAATCCTAAAAGCTACAGTGGCAGACATGCCACTACTCTTGCTGCTGCTGCTGCTACTGGTTCTATTCTTGGCCCTGAGCCTGGTTCGGACCATACATTCCTAGAGGAGGCACCAGGATACTAAGGTGGAAGACCATCGCCTGCATCTGTGCTTGTAGGGAGGCCACTCTATTGTTCATAAGACAATAGGTCTTGTCCATGCTCTCAAGGTGGCTGTCCATACTCCTCATCAATGACATAGTGGTATCCAGAAGGGCCATGACGTCATTGAGACCGTAAGGCCTCGCACCCCTAGTACTCTGGGATGTAAAAGCTGCCATCAAACCCATAGCCTAGGGATCAGGTGGTGGAGCCCCACCAACCCCAGCAGCTTCTTCTCCTGCCTCATCGGCATTGCCACCCTCTACCTCCATGGGTTGCTTACCTTCTCCTAGAATAGGTGTTACCTCCCTCAGATCTATGGTCATCTTCCTCAGAGAGTCTTAATTGAAGTTTGTGACCTCTTCACCCAAGCGTGCCTCACCCCCTAAGTCCACCCCAAAGCGGCGAAAGATGTTAGTCAATATCCTTTTGTAGCATAGGTTCCCTACTTGACGGTCTTGCCCTTCAGACCGAGTTACCATGGTCCACATTAGGAGGTAAGGTAGACGTATCTGCGCCCCCATATACACGTAGTATGTCACGTAGGCTTGCATGGCAGACACCTCATTATAATGTCCACAGGTGGGGATGACATTCAGCTGAATCACACGACAGACAACCTTGGGAGTGGCAAAGTAGTTGACTGAATGGTTCCATCCTTGGGCTTCCTTAGTCAGAAATGTCATTGATCTCCTGGAAGGTATCAGGACTCTAAAATTCATATGTCGGAGTCTGAGGTGGGCAGTACACTAGATCACCTGCATTACTGATCATCAAAATATTTGCCAGTTGCCCCATGTCAAAGGATATCTCCACCCCCTTCACATAGGAGGTGATCCGCATCTCTTTGGTACCCCGGTTCACGCATTCCATGTTGGAGTAGAATAGCCTGACCAAGGTCGAGTAATAGTATCGGTTAGGTTTCAGGATGCGATACCACCCGATCTCCTCAAACCGTTGACGAAGATGGAATGTGTGGAAGTCGTTGGTCCTCAAATAGACTCCTGGGTTGACATTGCAACTCTCAAAGAACTCCCAACGGTCTCGCTCAAGCATAGAGCGGAATAGGATTGGGTTGAACTGCTCAGTGCATTTTGCTCCTCTTGTATAAGAGCACGTCAGGTATGTACATGGCGTCCAAACATTGTTGCAAGATGATTCCTAAGGATTTGGAATGGAAAACCTAGTTAAATGGCTAAATGCAAAACTCACAAAGAAGAAAATCACAAAAACTAGGTTACAGAGAGAGAGAACATACCTTGGATGTGAATGAGGCTCCAATCGATCGCGAAATAGCACAAGGAAGGTAGGGAATAGGTAGAAAAGGACTCGTTGGATGTTTCCACACCTTTCTCACAAGAGCAAATAGGGTTTTGTGTGAATAACCCAAGGCCCAAGCCTATTTATGGCCGATTTAGTGCCACCGGAAACAGCCCACCAGAAACACTGGGCATGCTTCCAGTGTCTGCTTCCGATGAAGTAAAAACTTGGTTTTTGGCCTCTGTTTTTCCCACCGGAGATACCACTGATATTTTCGGTGGATTAAACCATATTTCTGGTGGTTTGACTCCCTGTTTCCGGTGGATTCATTTGAAAAAAATAATTCATGTTAAATTTTTTTCAAACCTAAGTTTTATTTGGGTCCTTCGATGGTGTGTCTTTGGGATATGTGCGTGATTGGATCCTAGTATGTGTGGAGCCCATTTATGCATGCCCTAACCCTTATTTTGAATATCGTATATGTGTGGGACCGACTGTGCATGCATATGTTCCAATTATAGGCAACCTTGTTTATGCATGTGTACTAATCGGATTCCTCCATATGAATCATGTCACGCCAGAACAACCGATCCCGATCTCTATCCCAATCATGCCAGTCACCTCTCGCTTCCCCTACACGGAATCAGGGTAGACCCCATAATACGCCACCAGTCCTGCCTGTACTTATGGCCCAGGATGTGGCATCCATCATCAATAACATGATGCAAGACATGGAAGAAAGACAAAATCAGTTTATGGTCGGGATCGATAATAGAATCCAAGCGACAATGGAAGCCCGCAATGCACAGCCCTCACCTCCTACTCCACTGGCACCCGTTCCAATACCCGTTAGATCGACTACCCTTCAAACATCTGGTGGGGCATAAGTGCATGGGCATGTGCAAGATCCGATGCCGAAACAAGCTCAAGCCTATGTAGAGGGCTGGGCAGACTTGACAAAAATGATGGAGAAGTTTTAATAGCTTAGGCTCCCATGTTTCTCCAAGGTGGGGTAAGACCCGTTATATCCATCAAGATGAATTGGTAAAATGGAGAAGGTTTTTAGACTGATGGGCTGCACCGATGAGCAAAAAATTTTATGTGCGGGCTATCAGTTACAGAATGAAGCAGATGATTGGTGGAGTGCCACTGAGCCTATTCTAAGGGCTAGTAACTCAAACCCTACTTCGGCAGACTTCAAAGGGGCATTCTTTGAGAACTATTTTCTGGAAAGCTTCCAGGATAGGAGAGAGTGAGTTCTCTCAGTTGGTTCAAGGTTCCCGGTCTGTGCTCGAGTATTAGCAACGCTTCAAGGAGCTATTCCATTTTACCCCTGAGCATCTCAGAGGTGATAGAGCCAAAGCAAAGAAGTTTGAGAAAGGGTTAAGGCCAGGTATTGGGTCAACCATTGTGGGGTTGAAACTGTAAACCTATGCTGAGGTGGTCCAAGCGGCCAAGTCTATTGAAGACCGGCATAGGGATAACTACAAGGCTCAGCAAGGAATGGGAAAGAGGCCAATAGGATCTAATGATTCTAGAGGAGGCAGCAAACCTTTCTGAGTGCCTTATGCCAACCCAACTCTAGTGCAGTTTAGGAGGCCTGATGATAGTCAGACTTCCCAGTCCTCCCGATCTAGTGCAGTATCACAATCTTCAGGATCGGGCCCTAGATGCTTTCATAGTGATCAATCAGGCCACATGGCGAGGACCTACCCCCACCGAAGGCCAGGTGATGCACCCTACACTATGCCACCTAGGCCCTAGTAGACATATTCAGCCCCTAGGTCAGTACAACCCCTATAGGACCAAAGACCACAGGGCAGAGTGTTTGCTATCACTGCAGAAGATGCTGAGGCTGCACCTGATGTAGTGACAGATACATTATTGATATCATTATTACCTGCACATGTGTTATTTGACTCAGGAGCCTCGCATTCGTTCGTGTCACCGGCATTTGTGAAGAAGATGGGAATTCCACCTAAGGGACTGACTCAATATTTGGCTATGAGAATCCCTACTGGAAGTGTGGTGGGTTTGAACTATGTTTATGAGCCTTGTCCAGTGACCATGAGTTGAATGCTCACTTGATCGAGTTGGATATGCCCGACTTTGACGTGAATTGAGGAATGGACTGTTTGTCTGCATACAGAGCCAATATTCTATGTGTAGAGAAGGCTATCATTTTCAAACCTCGTGATGATGATGAGTTTGTGTTCCAAGGGGATAAGCCCAAGAAACCCAAGAAAGTTATCATATCCGCACTCCAAATGAAGAAGCTACTAGATAAGGGATGTCAAGGCTACTTAGCATCTACGATGGATACTGAGGTAGAGATTAGGCCATTGACCGAGCTAGATGTGGTGATGAAATTTTCCAATGTATTGTAGGATGACTTGACAGGTTAGCCACCAGACCGAGAGACAGAATTTGCTATAGACCTACTCCCCGGTTCGACGCCAATGTCAAAGGCCCCTTACCGCATGGCCCCCACAGAGTTGAAGGAATTGCAGGTGCAACTTCAAGATCTTCTGAAGAAGGGATTTATTAGACCCAGTGTGTCTCCATGGGGAGCACCGGTCTTGTTCATCAAGAAGAAAGACATAAGTATGAGATTGAGCATCGATTACCGAGAGCTTAATAAGCTAACCATCAAGAGCCGGTATCCTTTGCCAAGGATAGATGATTTATTTTATCAGTTGTAGGGTGCCAAGGTGTTCTCCAAGATCGATCTTAGATTAGGCTACCACCAGCTCAAGATCAAGGATAGTGATGTCAACAAGACAGCCTTCAGATCAAGGTATAGATATTATGAGTTCTTGGTAATGTCATTTGGGTTGACCAATGCACCGGTTGCATTTATGGATTTGATGAACGGGGTATTCCAGGATGTCTTAGACAAGTTTGTGATAGTGTTCATTGATGACACTTTGGTCTACTCCAAGAGTGCAAAGGAACATATTGTTCACCTGAGGTTGGTACTGCAACAGCTGAGAGAGAAGCAACTCTATGCCAAGTTCAACAAGTGTGAGTTTTGATTGTCACAGGTGGCATTCCTAGGCCATATTGTTTCAGCCAAGGGTATAGAGGTTGACCCAACCAAGGGATTTGCTGGATACTACAAGAGGTTTATCGAGAACTTCTCTCCTATTGCTACTCCGATGACCCGACTCACATGGAAGGATGTAAAATTTGAGTGGTCTAATGCTTGTGAGAAGAGCTTCAAGGAGCTAAGGCAAAAGTTAGTATCAGCTCCAATTTTGACTATTCCGATCGATACAGGTGGTATGGTTGTTTATAGTGATGCCTCAAGCTAGGATTGGGTTGTGTATTGATGCAGCACGGGAAAGTCATTGCCTATGCATCCCGTCAGTTGAAGGATTAGGAGAAGAACTACCCCACCCATGATTTGGAATTGGCAGTCATGATTTTTGCACTGAAAATCTGGAGACACTACTTGTATAGTGAGAAGAGTAAGATCTTCAGTGACCATAAGAACCTCAAGTACTTCTTCACCTAAAAGGAGCTCAACATGAGGCAGAGGCGTTGGTTGGAGTTGATGAAAGATTATGATTTTACTATTCACTATCACCTAGGAAGGCTAATGTGGTAGCTGATGCACTTATTTGGCGTCACTGACCACCAATGAGTATCTCCTAGAGGAGGCCAGGAAGCTAGACTTGGAGCTATTAGTAGAGGATGTCACCTTGTCACTATCGGCATTGGTGGTACAACCTAGTCTGGTGGATAGGATCACTGCAGCTCAGGTTACTGATGCAGAGCTATAGAAGTTGATAGCAGAAAGCTAGGAAGGAACCCAAAATGACCCAGATTTCTCGGTGACTGAAAGCGGGATCCTCAAGTCCAAAGGGAGGTTGTGTGTGCCCAGTGATGGTGAATTGAGAGATATTTTTGAGAGGCACATAGCTCTCCATAGTCCATTCACCCTGGCAGCACTAAAATGTACAAGGACCTCAAAGGCTCCTACTAGTGGAGAGGAATGAAGAATGATGTGGCCACGCATGTGTCTAGATGCCTCACATGCTAGTAAGTCAAGGCTGAGAGACAAAGGCCCCATGGGTTATTATAGTCCCTACCTATTCCAGAGTGAAAATGGGAGAATATTACCATGGACTTCGTCACGGGCCTACCTCATACATAGAAGGGTATGGATGCCGTTTGAGTAGTTGTGGATCGCTTGACTAAGGCAGCTCACTTTATTCTAATCAAGGTTACAATTTCTATGGATAAGTTGACCAAATTGTATATTAATAACATCATCATGTTGCATGGTGTACCAGTTAGTATCATCTCTGATCGAGTTCCCAGGTTCACTTCCAAGTTTTGGACCTGTGTGCAGAAGGCTATGGGCATATAGTTGGCTTTCAGTACTGCCTTTCACCCTCAGACCGATGGTCAGTCGGAGAGGACTATTCAAACATTGGAGGACCTACTCCGAGCATGTGCCTTGGATATGAGTTATAGTTGGGATAAGCACATTTCTCTTATTGAGTTCTCCTACAATAGCAGTTATCAGGCCACCATCGGAATGTCCCCATTCGAGGCATAGTATGGTAGGAAGTGCCAGACTCCACTCTATTGGGATGAGGTTGGTGAGCAGCATATTTTGGGTCGAGATTTGATATAGGCTACTAGTGAGAAAGTGAATGTGATCAGAGAAAGGATCATGATAGCTCAGTCTAGGCAGAAAAGCTACGCAGATGTTAGGAGGAAACATATGGAGTTTGGGGTTGGAGACAAGGTCTTCTTGTGGATCTCCCCAGTTAAAGGGGTGATGCGGTTCAGCAAAAAGGGAAAGCTTAGTCCAATTTTTATGGGACCGTATAATGTACTAGAGAGGATCGGACCGGTGGCTTACCGGATAGCCTTGCCTCCAGAGTTGGAAGTTACACATGATGTCTTCCATGTATCTATACTAAGGAAGTACATTTCTGACCCCACTCACGTCTTGACTTACATACCCGTGAGCTGGATGAGGACTATGTGGAGTATCCGGAGAAGATTGTTGATCGGAAGGACCATATTCTTCGTAACCGCATCGTTTCTTTCATCAATGTGAAATGAATGAACCACCCCGAACAGGAAGCATCCTGGGAGTGAGAAGATGAAATGATGAAGCAGTATCCTGGATTGTTTGATTTGCCAGGTATGTTCAATTTCGAGGATGAAATTCTTGTAAGGTGGGGGGGATGTTACACCCATGCCCTAATCCAGTATAATTTGAAACTGTTGTGACAGGCCTCGGATCGAGGATCGAAAGTATGATTGGGTTTTGGCTCGCAGCTGCGCATTGCCAAAGGGGTAGGGATGACCCCACATGTTCGTGCATTGCATGCTAAAAAGCCTTGGGCATGTCCGAGGGCAACCACCCGTGCGAGACCAACCCTGGGATAGCAAGTTGTCAAGATAGCAAGCTGTATTGACCACCGGAAACAAGCCACCGGAAGCAGCCTGGGCATAAATTCGGTGCCTATTTTCGGTGGGTACACTGGCTGCTGTTAAGGTTTCGATGCCCGTGGGTCCCGCCACTCATATCGTAAATAGTTCCAGATGATCCCAAATCATCCTCCACATCTTCCTCTTGATGTGAACACCTTATGGACCCAATTGTGCGGGTCCTTGTGCCCCGAAACTCGTTTTAACCCGATTGGTTCAAAAGAGGCCCAAACCAAACGAACCCTAAGGGCCAACTTAAGTTATAAGTTGGGAAATGAGGATTCATTTCCTCATTTCCCTTGTGCCCAACGTAGGAAAGGAGAGAAAGAAGAGAGGAAGGAAGAAGAAGAGGAAGGAGAAGGGGATTTAAGGCCTACCTTGGTGCGAGCTGCCACCTTGTTGCCGGAATCACCACCAGAGGTAAGTATAACCTCCCATGCCACTCTCTCTCTTCATTTCAACCTAGGCAAAGCTAGGTATGAGTAGAATCTTGATGTACAAACTATGTCAAGGTTGTGGGTTGGGTGTTTTACCCTCCGGGTGTTGTTGCCGAGCTAGAACCAAGCCCAGTGAGCTCTGACAACATGTAATGCCAAAAGACCAACTAGGGTTTCGATCATTCGATCGATGTATCTCCCAAACGACTCAATGGAAATGAGATTTTCTTGGCTTAGAATGATGCTAAAAACATCCCCTACAAACTCCACTGAACAAATCTCGATGATAGGGCCCGATTCGAAAAGCCCCAATTCAAGCTGGACCTTCCTGTGTCCACCGAAAATATGGCACAAAAAGCACTGTAGCTATTTTCGGTGGGTTGTTTCCAATGGAAAAATGAGCCTAATGTGCTCTCTATCACCTCCACCAAAAATAGGACTGATATTTCAATGGAAATGTCCTGTTTCCGGTGGGTGTTTTCGGTGACAGTATAGTCACCTAAGAACTGTGTCCGTACCCTTTGGGGGTGACCTATGTGGGTCCCTCCCGATGTTTTTTATGGGTACTGATGTACGATTCCCTTGTGTCTAGGACAGTGACATGCACATGCCCCAAAGCCAAAATTAAATTGATCGACCAGTGGCCGTACTTGAACCCAAACACAACAGATCGTAAAATAGGTGAGGGATGGACTGTGTTTATTTTTTAAATATTTATTATTTATTAAATTGCTCACATGCTTAGAATTATATGTTTAATTGAAATTTTCATTTTACAATCATGATATGAATTGTATAGAATGTATGATGGGATCCGGTGTGGTCGAAGTGGTATCGGTATCGTGATCGTCGTATGTATGTTGGATGTGTGTGTGTATGAGATGGAATTCGACGTGGCCGAGGCGGTACCAGTGCCGTGATTTTCATATGTATGTTGCATTCATGCATTGATTATGTGCATTAGAGTTAGTTGTAGTCACGGGTTACACTTTTTGGCCAAGGTCTCGCTAGTATTGTGTACCCTGGGACTACATTTGGAAATAGATACGCATCGTGGCCGAGGACTTGCTGGTGTTGCATAGTCCATACTCAACTGCTATTTGTATACTAGATTAGGTAAATGGTCTTGAGTTTCACTTTGTGGCCAAGGTCTCTCTGGCATCGTGTATCCGGGACTGTATTTGGAGATGGATTACACCTTATGGCTGAGGTCTCTCCGGTATCGTGTAATCCATACTAACTGTATCATTATGAAGGCATGTAGTATATATGTGGTTAGGTATCACTCCCTATGCTAAGTACCCTTGCCAATAGGGGTTAAGGTGTTGGATAACCCATTGTGGTATGTTTGATGAGCCTTTTCGACTCCCGCAATACGATGTGATTTTTGCCAGAGGTGGGAACCTGTCCGGTATGGCTGATGTGTTACCGGTGCTGTGACTGCCAGGAGGGGTTTATCAAGGGTTTGCTAAGTGACCCATGGATGCATATGGGGACCGGTAGGCTTCTAATCACTGCTAGGGTTTGTATCACTACGTAGTCGATGTCATTTCTGAAACGAGGGATACAGCCTAATTCGCCGTAGTAGCATTTACCAAACTTAGTTTGTATTGTTAGGTGGATAATAAATAAATGAACTGCATCACGAGCATCATGGACTATGTGTTTAATTTTCGCAATCATGCAACATAAATTACTACTGCTATTGACTTTCTTGGATGTGCTTGACCCCACCCCTCACTGAGTGAGTTGGAAAGCTCACCCCCCGTATACACCCTTTTTTAAATGATGATGCAGGTATCGTGGTGCCGATGGCAGGTGATCCAGTATCTTTTGGGTCAGAGTATAGTGTGAGCAACTGGTGGATGCCAGAAGCAGAGGAGCATGACCAGAACTGTGCTTGCGACCACTGTGCTTACGCCACACTGCGAGATTGTATATCATCTTTAATACTTTTGGATATGGTTGTGAATTGTATATTTTTTAGATTATAGTATATGTCATTGATGAATGTAACAGAATAACTCGGTTATTGCTATTATATTACATTAGATGTTTTCCCCATTTTATTTATAAATTCTGCTACTATACTTTGATTCCGCTGCTTATACTGGTTTGTGATGTGAGATTGTGAAAATGTTAAGGTACTGCTATCAGAGATCTTGGTAAGTTATAAGATACGTACGTGTCTTACTCACATTGCTGGTATTCCTAATGGTAAGTTGGATCTGCCGGGAGTGGGGTGTGACACATGCACCCCACAAGTATTTTTACATTTATGTATATCTACTTGATACTTATCAAGCTCTGTTTTTGGTTAACTAAATGTATCGTTGCTCCAAAGAACAACATTATGTTCGTCGATTTTGGGGTTAGTTTAAACTTCAAATTTCAAGCTTACAACTTTCTACTTTAAGACGACCTTTATTTTGAAAAACTAATTTTACAAATCATAAGAGGTCAGCGGTGACAAGATGGTTTTCGCATTCTATTAACACTCTGATTTGATCATGAAAACAAGATCCATGTTAGAGCTACTCATATCCATCAAACTTATCAGAATTGACTTAAGGGACCTTTAATTAATGCTCAGATTTGGGATTTTGGGGATGATCAGTTATTCCTTTGTAGAATCTTCAACAACTAAGCTTTGAAATAAACCAGAAATCAGATGAGTTCAAACATCAAAATAAAGGAAGCATGGGAGAGCATGAATCCTGGCGAGAAGTGTAAAGTGGATACATTTATCAAGAGAGAGAGAGAGAGATTACCTGTGCATTGGATGCAATGAGGTGGGAATGTAAGAGAATCTATAAAAATATGTAAAATTAACCATTTACCCTTAGTTTTGAGTCATTCCAACATGTACTCAATAAAGGTATACCATGGAAACAACTATAATTGCTTTATCCTAATAAATCATAAACACCTTCCTACCTCTTTATGAATTTAATGGTGTCTATATTAATTAAAAATAGGGGTTGTAAATCATACCAAACACCTATATTTATGTTTATGTCCTAGATAAACATAAATTTAAACTATACCAAAGAGAGCCAAAGGGATTTTCTTATTGCATCCCTCTACAATGTCAAAAAATTTCTAACCTTATTTTTATGTCTTATAACATATTTGTTTATTTAATGAGGGTAAATGCTACTCACATAAGTGCATTAAATGTATATTAACATGACTTAATTTTTTGAAAGACTTCTTTTTTCTCTTATATTAAATACTACTATAAATAACATTTAGAATAAGACAGGTTGCGATTAAAAGGTAATGTCAAATTCTAAACATACCTATAAAAGTGTCATTTAGAACTCATATTAGTTAATTTCTTAAGTAGTAAGATTTTACTAATATTTTAGTTGTGTTTGATATGCATTTTCATAATAGATTATGGTTCTATAATGAATTATGATATCTAATTCTTTAATATATTTTTTTTCACTTTAATGAGTTTTAAACTCAAAATCTATTCTGGGAATGTATAACAAACACATTTGTTTCCTCGATGGTGCATATGATAGAAAATATACTTGCAATACATCACATGGAGATCAGATAAGCATGCAACAATGAATACATAGTCAGGTTTCAGGCATAGCTGAATCCATGGCTGAAAAATTAAAAAAAAAACTCCTCAATGGCTTCTCGTACGCTCCTTATACAACACGATCAATGTTGATCTGGTCTACCCTCTTTTGCTTTTGCTTTAGGTCATTTGCCTCACTTAATGGGTCAGTGATAACTATATATATGGATGAGGGTAGGGTCCAACCCTGCAAAGAAATTAGGGTTTCCTCCTCATTAAGGAAACAATACCTTAGGTCCACACATAGTAATATATATATTTCATACCATCAAGGTGTGCTAATAAAATCCAATATCTCCATAGAGATCACTTACCATTATTGGATTCTTCCTGCTTACTCCATTTGTAGTCAACACCACTAAACCGGTTTTTTAGAAACAACCTTGGACTATGCTAGCCCACCTAATTGGAAATCTCGCAATCTCCCACTTGGGTAGCATATGTCACAAGTTTTAGATTTTAAAATTTGTTTAAAATGACTCTCCTATTTAGATAAACTAAATGTGACCACAAACAAAGCAGTGTTGAATGGAGTGCACCTTAAACCAAATGCCTTGGTTCGAATGAGAATTACAAACATTCAACTGTATTGATCATCACATCTAAAGCGACATGGGACCAAACACGTCAAAATGCTCATATCCTCACCGACTTGGGCTGAACAATATGAAAGTGTGGTATGGAAATAACATGCAATAGTGATGATCATGTCTATTTCCAAATTGGTCCAGGCTCAAAAACCAAATGAGCCCTATGAGATAGATACCGAAGGTCTCATTAACTACAAGCATCTCCTAAATGCTCAGGCTTCAATCAAAGAAGCTCATTGGAACTGAGTCTGAATGTCCCAATACTAGTACCAGGCCTTAATCAATCGAGACTTCACTAGCGACTGGATGTGTGTATATTGACTAGAACCTCAGATACCGAATGAGGTAAATACACCACATATAGCCTCAATTTTCTGTATGAGGTAAATAAATAAGTGTATACACATAAACAAATGACCATGATAAAAATGTATATATATTCTTGAAAATAATAATAATGCGTCATGTATATAAAATAAAACTGAAAGTCAAATGCAACTGAATATATTGAGCAAAACCCCCACTAATAAAATGCATAAAAATACTAAAAAGTCTCATATTAGTGATATGCTGTTGAAAAACTTTGAAATCAAGCCCTTAACTATTTGACAAATTATTATTTTATCCGTAGTAATGTAGTTCTACAGAAATTTATGATTTATGAGCTTACTCCCACTGATATTTAGATAAACCTATTTGATTTCTACCACTTTTTCATAAAGAACCTTAGTTTGAACAAAATTAGCAACAACTGGCTTAAGAAGTACATAAATCTAAGATTAAAATCCATTATCATAATAGTCAGAGAAATATTAAAGGATCAATTCCATTCCCTAAAATTGGAACCATTTAAAGTATTAATAGAAAATAGCTAGGAAGTCAAAGCTGACAAATATAATCATACATATTTACCAAAATACACAATATGCAAGAACAAAATGCATACTAACATCCCAATAATATAATTAAATCTGACTAATTGGGCTATTAATCAGATTTATCTCAGTATTGTTTTCAATAACTGTAGGAAAATAGAAATTGAGGAAAGATCCAATGTCATTGGGGTCACACCTATGGTGGCAAGATCGCCCAACATGTAGTGGAATCTTTCACATCGAAGGTGAGATGCTCGAAACAACACAATTCTGAAGATTTCGTCACCTGTGGTGGCAAGACAAGAACCTCGAAAGCTATGAATCCCAAAACATCACCCCCACACTATCAAGCAAAACATACTAAATGAAGACTCACCTTTGGTGACAAGAGCACATCATTCATTATATGGTCTCCTTGACTGTAACACATCCCGAATAGTCATTAGTAATTTCATAATCTTAGTAACTAGCCCACTAAGTGGAAGCGTAATCATTGAAATTATGAAAACCTATAGACTTAGATTGCTACCAAATGCCCGTGGGTTTAGATTTTGGTGTAAATAACAAGATGAGCTATTTCAGTACTTAATTAATAAAAATATTCAACATAAGCCCACAAAAGTAACCCATTGTAAACCCTAATAGTTAATATGGTAACACCATAATTTAGCAGTTATCAAAATGAGTACATTCTTAGAATAACAGTTTTATACTTTCAGTCATTACTATAAATAAATAAATAAAATCTAAATATGGTATTTTCTATAATGACAACATGCTAAATATGAAAGTTCATAACATTTATTCATGATAACAAAAAACACATGAAATATGTTACTTTATCCCAAATAAATTTAATATATAATACAAACATTAGTCCATAAACTTTAAGCCAATCATAATAAAGTCTCTTAATTTTTGTATATTAACAGTTTATTAATTGATGAGGCATATGAACCAAATAATTCACTAAATCAAAACAATAATAAATCATTAACAAATAAAAGTAATATGGACTTAGATCAATATTAAGTGTAAACAACTTTATAGGCTTTATACCAATAAGCTACTAAAACTTTAATGGGCTCATTTAAATCATTCAAATATGATATATCTATTTTATTTCAATAAATTTTTAATAAAATTGCACATTATCACAAGTTCACATAGGGCATATAAATTCAAAGAAATATTACTTAAACAATGCACTTGTGATATTTTCAATCATAATGGGGTGTTAAAACTCATAATTATGTGTCTCGTGATGAAACTTGATGTCATGGACTATAAATATAACATCAAAATACTCAGATTGAATTAAAATTCATGAAACGACAAGTGTAGTATGCATAAAAAAACATGTATAATGCATCTATCACTCTCAATAGGATAATAATTTATTCTCTCACTAATATAAGAGAGTAGGACTATATGACCTAATAAATATACCATTTATATGAGTAAACATTAGTTCATATTAGAACTAAATCTAACTCTTGGCTTGAATAAACAGGGCCAAAATAGTCAACAGTATAAACAGATTTCAGAAGTCATTTCAATAAATCAAAATCAAACGATTTTTAATTCCATTTGCATAAACTGTTTATGGTCTATACAATTATTAGACTCCAAAACCGGATTTCATTGAAACTATGATGAAAATAGTTAATAAACCATCAACATATATAAGCAACGTAGGATGATATTGTGTCATAACATCTCAAATGTGAGTATAAGTATCATCATTAATATTTATCTTTAAGATGTCAACTCTACCCACAAAGGATTTTTACTAAAACCCCTTTAAATAGACCACACCAATAACAAAGTTCAACATGGTGAGATTCACGTGCATTCACTGTAATGACTATATCACTCAAGAGTTATAACTGAAATTGTATCCTTATCCTTTGGGACAGGGATTCACTGGTCCTCTTATTTTCTTGTATTAACTGTGAAAAGAACAATAACTTTTGAGATCCCCTCACCTTTGGGATTAGAAACCTTAGGTTACTGTTATTTTCTTTAACTTTGGTGACATCATCTTTAGCCAAATGTCATCTACTATGTTACCCTAGGAAAAACCATGAAAGAATAAGATTTTCATTTTGGTGGAATCCACATCACCTTTTCATGGTTCCCTAGAAATGTGTTATGCAGCTAATCATGTACGGAAGCTTACACCTAGTTTAATTCCAATATATGTATTCATTATAGGGTGTTCTAAATATGACATGCTAGCACAAAATGCCATTAATTTTCTACCTTTGTCATTCATAAATAAATTTTTAATATCATGGTAATGATAAACCAATGTAGAAATATTCATAAATAGAAATACAATTTTGAAGTCGTTCTGGAACAAAGACAGAACACTACAAATGTTTCAAAATAGTTATGAATTTCATCCTCCAGCTGGTCAAACCATATAAACAATACAAAGTACATGTGACAAACCAATCAATTTTTATTTAATAAAATAAAGCAAATAAACCACATGCCTATGGTCTACAGACCGTTTCTGTTTAGCTTTAAATAGGTAAGATAATAACAACGTAATGCATTAATAATGTATACCACTTTTGCAATTGCATGTTATCAATACAGCGAGATGTAGGTACATGTTAGCATCACATCCATTTACATATGGTTTCCAGAACTATATTGTCATAATAACAACCAAAACTCAAAACCATTGGCAACTATCATAATCAGGTTTAAAAATAATAATAATAATTCCAATAATTAAACCAAAATCAGATGATTCTAGACTGCACTTTTATAAACAATTTAAGTCTTATCTATTTATATGGTTTCACAATTGGGTTTCATTAAAATTATAAAAGAAGTAGTAAATTCCCCCCCCCCAATTTATAAGCTCAAGTTCAAAACAATTTAAAATCAACTTTAAAACTCATTACTTTGATTTTTCAATAAAATCGATTCAATACTATTTTAATGTAAGCCCATTACACACTGAAATTTATTTATTTTAAATTCCAACCTTCTAATCCAAATCCAAGTCCAAGCCCAAGCTTACTGTCATAACCAAAAAACCAAACGTGTCAAAAATATGGGTCGCTGGGTAGGGTTGAAACCTGACCCGGCCAATTCGGTTCGACTCTAAACTGGTTCAATCATGTGTGGCCCCATCTGGTTTGATCATGGTTCGGTTTGGTTTGGTCCAAAGTTCAAGTGAACCCCATTATTCTTTTAAATAAATGAAATCTCCAATGGCTCACGACTTAATAGTTTTCAATAGACTTAAAACTTTAAATTTAACCAATGATGGGCTGGAACCCAATAACCCATAACATTATGAAGTTAAACCCATGACCCTTAAATATCCAAAATAAACATGACCCCTGTCCTGTGCTGAACATTGTGGCCCAAAACACAATTAACACTCGGCTTAAAAAAAAATAGCTCACTTAAAATGAAAATGGCCCAGCTTAAAGGTTTAATAACCCAAAATTTCAAACAATTTAACAACTAATTGGATTTTAAAATTCCAAAATCTAAGCCCACATGGATTAATATGAAAAAAATTGAAATACTTAAGCCCAATAATTTAAGGTTAAATCCATCAACCAATTGGTGACAAAGTCTAGGGATCGACCTCACGGGTTAACCAAATTTGTCACAAAGTAATGTTATTGTTCTATCGATATATATCAGAACAATATCCTATACTTAATATATCCATATCATGACAACAAATTGATTATCATAAACCACCATCAACGAGTAAATTTCAATGAGCCATCGAAAAAACCCAAATGACTTAATTTTCTAGGTTAACGGATCAGGTCAATTCGACCTAACCAGTTCATGTGAGTTGCCTTAGTCCATTAAATTAGGAAACAAGATTTTCATTAGCAGAGTATCTCATGCCTCTTTAATCTTTTTTATTTACTCAGTTATCAAATAGTGCTAGACAACTGTCTTTTCCACAATTATTTTGAAAGTGAAACATCTTGGAAAATGATTTCCTTTATCAATTCTTACGGAAAAAATTGAAGCCAATCCCAATTTTCAAAACAATCAAATATAGAGTTCGGTCTCAATCGATATCGGTTCAGATCATTGGATCAACTAATCAATACTTAGAACATGCATGTTCAGTGGTCTAAGTCAAACTGAACTTTTGGTTTAAAAATAGATTCCAAAAAAGGAAACTTTTTTTTTTATAATTTACTTATTAATATAATAAAAGAAAATATATATTATTATATTCTTTCTTTATTTAACAGTGATAATTATTTGTGAACATTATATGAGAAAATAACAAAATATTACTCATAAGTCAAAGGTATCGTAAATTACTTACCCACCTTAACCATGAATATAAGGTGGTTTTACCCTTTTTTTTTTTTAATTAAACTGAAGTTTTATCTTTTATGCTAATGAGAAAATCGATCTCCTCCTTCCACAAACAAAACAAGATATTACCCATGTTCTGCAACTTTAAAAAAATCAAAGGCCGATCGGATGATCTAGGGTGCTAACAGCCCCAAAAGATAATTTAAATCTAGATCTGAAGTCTCAACTACCACTAAAACCTGAAGCCCTCTGTATAGTAACATCAGCGTGCATGCATACATGGTCCGAAAACTCAAGAACAAGGGGTAAGGTATGATATATTGTGTAAGCAGCCACAGTTTGGCTGAAACAACATACATATTATAGGCTGAGAATCAAATTTTCATTCATACAATAAAAAAATTTATAGCTCATCGTCTCTATGAACCGCTCTGATACCATTGATAGAAAATATGTTTGGAATACATCAAATGGAGATCAGATAAGCATGCAACAATGAATACATAGTCAGGTTTTAGGCATATCTGAATCCATGGCTGAAGAATAAAAAAAACTCCTCAATGGCTTCTCGTACTCTCCTTATACAACACGATCAATATTGGTCTGGTCTACCCTCTTTCCCTTTTGCTTTAGGTTATTAGCCTCACTTAATGGGTCAGTGATAACTATATATAGGGATGAGGGTAGGGACCAACCCTGCAAAGAAATTAGGGTTTCCTCTCCATTAAGGAAACAATACCTTAGGTCCACACATAGTAATATATATATCATACCATTAAGGTGTGCTAATAAAATCCAATATCTCCATAGAGATTACATATTATTATTGGATTCTTTCTGCTTACTCCATCTGTAATCAACACCACTAAACCGATTTTTTAGAAACAAACATTGGACTATGCTAGCCCACCTAATTGGAAATCTTGCAGCATAAGGATGAATTTATAAGATAATCTTTCTACGATAATCAAATGTTAAAAGAAGACTGTTAATATTTATATTTCAACATATCTCTAAATTGGATGGGAACTGATAAATTGTCACTCCAATATATATATATATATATAAATTTAAATAAAATAATTAATAAAATGATTAATTAATAATTTTAATGATTAATAAAATGATTTTTTTATTAAAAAAAAAAAAGAGACTATGCTATATGTTAAATTTAAATCTGCAAGAGAGCAACTTATTTACTTTTGTAGTGCTTAGTAGCATTGATAAAAAAATAATTAATATAAATTTGATTATTTAATACTTAAACCTGCAATGACATAAAGATCATATATCCTTGTAATACAATTAAATAGATATATTTGGTGTGTGATGTCTTATCATGTTTCTATGAGTCCTGTGAGTTATTTTTCGTCCCCCATCATTTTGGTTAATACTTGTATAAGTTACTTTTAGAGAGCTCACTAAGGTATGGGTTAGGATTCGTTTATAGGAGTAGGAAAAGAAAGAGAGAGAGAGAGAGAGAGAGAGAGGAGTTGTGTGAGCTCTATTCACGACAAAGATTGTACTTTTCCTATAAGAGTAAGGAGAAGATTTACATGATGCTTGTGTGAAAAGAATCTATATATCACACCAATGACAATGCAGATAATGATATCATCCATTAGACCCACGTCTCACTATATGAGATGGGGTACACGCTATGATCTACACTTTGGCATTTTACGTTTTTTCTCCATAAAAAACTAGGCTACCATAAACATTAATAATGGATCACCATTTTCATCCCCTTAGAATCTTGTTAGCAAGATTTTAATAATTGGTATTAGGATCGATCGATCTTCCATTAGGTGACTCATACCCAGTCCTGATATATAGTACAATTATGATTTTTTTTCTTTTTGTAAAAATATTTGTTTTAAGAGTCACATGAGAAATGCCACCCATGGCATGATATCTTTTGATTTGACAGGCGGGTGTCATGGTTTTAAAACGCATCGTAGCATGTAAAGGAGGTTGAATCACATATGCTTATTTCATAGCACATCCCCAATCGAGATGGAATTTTTTGTGGTTTACATCTATGCTTCCACTTTGGATACATTTTCAACAGAAATTCATATTCTTGGCTCTGATACTAATAAAATGTCACATGACTATGACACTATATTGTTCACTTTGATAAGTGGGTCTTACGGTTTTAAAATATGTGGTACTAAATGGTACCATGCAAGGAAGCCACATCAAATATTTGAATTCCATAGTACATCTCCAAGCGATGTGAAATTTCCGATGATCCTACAACTTTAATATGAAATCGAATTAATATGATCCAGTACGACCATATATATCGATATCATCCCATCATCTAAATCTATGCTATAAAAGTTGAGACTTATATTTTAGCTGTCCGAACACCGCCAAATATTATACCTCAAATGTTGGGTTCTAATCTGTTTTTTTTTTTTTTTTTTTTTTTTTTTGGCAAAGCATGGTTTTAATCTACAACTTGAAATTTTATTTTTTGATTTTTTTTTTCTCTTAGATTCTTCCATTTATAAGATTTCTGATCTACCCAAACCAACCACATTTTAGAAAAATAAATTATTTCTCTCAATTTATAATTTAAATTTGATTTAAGATTTTTTTCTCCTTTTGGATAAGACTACATTATACAATAATAATAATAATAGTAGTAATAATAATAATAATAATAATAATAATAATAATAATAATATGACCATAGAATTCGTATCAATATCAATATTAGATATTGATAACTTAGGTGAGGGGGTCAATTTCAGCCCAATTGTTTAAAGTTTGACAAATTCAACTTGATTAATTAGTGTGCCAGGTTCAAACTCGACCTATTTATAATCGATCATCTCGGTGCAAGGATATCAATCGATTATTAGCTTGACTCACCCTGATATGCTTAAAACCTGGTTAGAACCTGTTTATAGCCCAATTAAAGTTATTTTACTCAGCCCAGTACATGTATAACTTGATTAAAGTTTGATTAGAACTCATTTAGAGATAAATAACTAATCAACTGATAACCCAATTAAATATCAATATTCGATTATATGAGACCCAATCACTTAAATGAATCAATTACGATATAGATTCCTAAAATGAACAAACCGGATTAAGCCCAATCGAAACCCGATTGATACCCTACTTCCAGACGTGACCGATTCTATGAACTAGTGAAGCAGTAAAAATTAACCAGCCAATCTTCTTCGCAGCTCCTGATGCTTTAGTCGATCTGCACAGAAGAGAAGATAGAAGAGAGACGGGCTGACCCGACGGGGGACTCTCCGATGCCTAAGTCAGATCTTTCCATAGCAGATACTCAAAAGAGTTTTCAGTAAAGAAGTGATCGATCCCCCATGATGAAGGCTTACCTTGGTATTTCTAGGTTGTTGATGGAGGGAGAAAGAGGAACGTTTGTGGAGAGTCCTGTTAGGCGTGGAGTCCTTAAGAAGAATGGCTCTATGATTCTGGGAATATTTCGAATTCCAGGGCATATACCCGAAATGTTCCTCTCTTATTCAGAAGGCACAAGCCATGAGAGGTGTAGACACCTTGGTGATGTGAGTGGATTGACTCCTACCCCTATAACAGGGGTCGCGTCCCTTGAAAGTAGGAGTGGGCATGTGTACGTTTCTAGGTACCTTATTTGATTGTGCCAAGCCGAGGTGGCAGGTCGGCCTATGAAGAGACCAAGGTGGCAGGTTGGCCTAGGGAGAAACCAAGGTGGTAGGTCGGCATGTGGAGAGATCGAGGTGGTGGGTCGGCCTGATGAGAGGCCGAGGTAGAAGGTCGCCTTGTATAGAGACCAAGGTGGTAGGTCGGCCTGAGGAGAGACCGAAGTGGCATGTTAGCCTGTGGAGAGACTGAGGTGGAGGGTCGGCCTGAGGAGAGGCTGAGGTAGCAGATCGACCTGTATAGAGACTGAGGTTGTAGGTTAGCCTGAGGGGAGACCGAGGTGGCAGGTCGTCCTGTGGAGAGACTGAGGTGGTAGGTCGGCCTGTGAAGAGACCGAGGTTACAGGTTGGCATACACGCTTCAACCATGCTAAGGATGAGGACATATTTGGCCTCATCACCAGCCCCCCACTCTAGCAATTCAGATCGGTTTGCTAAAGCAGTTAATTTGATCTCGGCTTTCATGCGGCATGTGTTGTCTTTTCGGCATGAAATGCATTGCTTCTGCTGCGTGTCACTCCGTCGTTATTTCACCTCAGGTAGGTGAAGAGGCCACTTTGGGTGGCCGCTGATTTCGGTCAGATCTAGCCATCCATTTACCACCTTCATCTCCTACAAAGAGGATGCTCTTCCATCCAGAAGACTTCGCATTTATTCGAGAGATCAAGTCAGTTCAGATCACTCCTTGCTTCGACGCGGTTATCCTTAGAGTCATCGATCAGCTCAGCTTTGAGTCTTTAACCAACTCATCTCGTCTTCAACCAGTAAGTACCCCCATATTATGGTTCACACTCGTCATTCTTCTTCTGCTTAGCCCTCCAATCTTCCTAGTGTCGGACCTGGTGATCCCAACATGGCGTCTGTTCATGATTCAGACCCCATCTAAGAGACACATTTAATGGTCGTAAGACCTGGGGAGAACCACCCGAAGTGTCCCATCCCCAATGATTTGTCCTCTAGTGACGATACTTCAAGTGGCTCGAGCTCCAACAGCAGCTCTGGCTCGGGCAGTAGCTCAGGTTCTGAGTCTATTAAGGTGGTCTCACCAGTGACTGAGTCAACCAGGGCTGATCTTGGATCTGGAGTTTCAGCTCAGCCCCCCAGTGCCATGGTGGCAAGCACTTCGACCCCAGGGCCATCTAGTGAGAGAGGCTCAAAGGGAGGCCTAGCAGAGTCTGAGGGGGAAGGTTCGGCCACCTCCTTTGGTGGAGAAAATACCGCCGTCAATATGCAGAGTATACTCATGCCCAAGGTCCTAGACCTGATTCGATGAAGGTACGGCATCCCCGAGGACGTGGTGATGCGCGTCTCCAATGATGATGAGCACATAGATGCTTCTAGGGACAAGGTGGCCCTCTATGATATTGCCTTCTAATGTGGCCTTAGGATTCCGGTGCCTGAGCTAGTCAGCTCAGCTCTAGAGTACTGGGGCCTCGCCCTGAGCCAGATTACCCCAAACTCCTTGCGCATTCTTCTTGGCTTTGAGGTGTTCGTCTAGAAGCTAGGCCGAACTGTAATGCTGGAGGTCTCCCGCAAGCTGTTCTTGGTGAAGAGGCACACCTCGAGGTGGTACTACTTTACCAAGAGGGATAAGGATGGTCTCTATAGCCAGTTGAAGATGTTTACCAACATGCCTTTCTCGGTGAAGAAATGGAAGGAGAGGTACCTTTATATGGTGATGGAGGGGAACCCGTTCAAGAGCAGCTAGACAAAGCCCACTTTTTCGACGCTAAACCGAGCTCCAAAGTTGTCTGTGGCCGATCTCCAGACTTATCAAATGTGTTTGGCTGGGGAGGCCGTAGACGTCCGGATGTTACAAGATGATGACTTCCTCCAAGAGTGGGAGCTGAGTGAGGTCCCTGGTGAGGGTCTAATCGAGTTTGGTCTCTTTGTCTATTCAGCACGGTCTTTGTACTAATTTAGATCGGCTTGTCTTTGTTTTGCAGTGGTGAACATGAACGTGGACCCCAAGGTAATTGCCATAGCAGCGACAGAGGTGAGGAAGAAAGAGGCGGCCGAGCAAGCCGCAAAGAAGAATGGTGACAAAGGCAAGGCCATGCCAAGCCCAGGCCATGGTAGGAAGACCATTCCACCCACCGGTGCTGGCCTAAAGGCCTCATCGACAGTCATAGGGGGCAAGGTTTGCAAGGTGGTGCCCCACCATCCAATACACAGCTCGGCACGGGACTCCGAGCATGACCAAAGGTAAGGAGCCAATTGGTCCTTTAGGAGACAAGGGTCTGGGGCAGACCGGTACGTTGGACCGGGCTGTCGAGGGCTAGGAGGGCCAAAAGAGGAGGCATTACCTGTTGAGGAGGTGCAATACAGTAACCCTCCCAAGGCATCTCGGACTGGGAAGAAACCCCTGGCCATGGGGAGGACCTGATGGAGAACGACACCATGCTAGACCCCAAAAATGCTCGGGTCTGGTACCATCGAAGCCACCCCAGGAGGGACATTGCCCGCGTGAAGAAGCTATCTGATGTTGACTTCGCGGATCAAATATACGTGAGAATGGGTGACATGAGTATCCTCAACCTCTCTCTTGTATTTTCTTTAATGTCTTGAGTACTTCTGACCGCTTTATTGGGTCTTTACAGAGTTTCACTTTTTCGATTGAGGCCTCCCAATGGTTCGAGGATATGGCCATTGGTCGTTCAAAGGCAAAGGACTAGGTGATGCTCCTTTGCGGGGAGTTGCACATAATCATGGGCCAGCTGGAGGCTGAGAAGAAGAAAGCCTGGATTGAGGAGCAAAGCGCAAAATATGCCAAGCTGAGGTTGGAGAGTTGAAACACAAATTTTCCAAGTAGCTCTGGGTCAATAGCGACCTGGTCAAGGGGAAGGATGCCCTCCAGAGCAAGCTGGCCGAGGCTTAGGATGCCATAAGAAGGAAAGAGGTGGAGCATGCAGCTCGAATTGATAAGTTGGAAAAGCAGCACCAGGCCAAGCTGGAAGCAAATGATGAGGCTGCAACTAAGAGGTGGCTAAACTCCATAGCCAGTCAACAATGGTTGGTAGACGTCAACGTCGCTTCCTTCAACGTCGGCTCAAACAATGCCATCCAGTTCATCCTAAGCAAAACGCCAGACTATGATCTATCGGGTTATGAGCAGCGTGCTCCGGCCCCCACTCCTTCAGTGCAGCTAGGAGGCCAGGCCTACGTTGGTGAAGAGGTTAACCAAGCCGACCCCAAGGACTCAGCCAAGTGAAGAGCTAAGCCCGTGGACCAGCCAGCCCACCTTAGACTAGCCCCCCAAGCCTTGTAACTTTGTTGCTATTTTTCTTCCCTTCTCTCTTTCTTTTTCTTGTTTCCTTTTCTTTTTTTTTTTTTTTTTTATGTAAATGTCTCTTTCGGGAGTAATGTAATTTGAAGGTTTTTACCCTCCTTTCATGAATGGAAAAATACTTTCTTTTATGTTTTTCAAAACTTTTTATACTTCCTTGTTTTCTTGTTCTTCAAGCGTGGCGTCGAATGATATATTTGTTATTTTATTCTCTTTTTGACTATCTAAGAAACAAGGATTCACATTTTGTACTTTAAGCGTGGCTCCATTATCTAGCTGTGCTTGGAATGGACCTTATACGTATAGCTTATGAGCTCTTGAAGCGTTATGCCTAGCTGGGCCATATTGGTGCCTAGCTGGGGTTCGGTCTTAGAAGATGCTGAGCTAGGGCTCGGCCTTAGTGGCTTAGGTGTTTTTGGAGTACCAATCCTAGGTTTGGTCTTAGTAGCGCCGAGCTGGGGCTCGATCTTAGGTGGTTCCAAGATGGAGCTCGATCTCGGGAGATGCCGAGCTTATGCTCGGGCTTAAGAGAATCTGAGCTAGGGCTTAGTCTAGATGCCTTGGATGCTTAATGTCTTGAGGTACCAAATCTGGGTTTGGTCTTAGAAGATGCCTAGTTAGGGCTCGGTCTTAGAGGTTGCTAAGTTGGGGCTTGGTCTTAGAGGTTGCCGAAATGGGGCTTGGTCTTGGACGTTACCGAGTTGGGGCTCGGTTTTGGTGCCTTAGGTGCTAAGGTCTTGAGGTGCCAAACCTGGGTTTGGTCTTAGAAGATGCCGAGCTAGGGCTCGGTCTTAGAGGTTACCGAGTTGGGGCTTAGTCTTGGAGGTTGCCTAGCTAGGGCTTGGTCTTGGAGGTTACCGAGTTGGGGCTTAGTCTTGGAGGTTACCGAGTTGGGGCTCGGTCTCAATGGTTGCTGATCTGGGGCTCGGTCTTGGTGCCTTAGGTGCGAAGGTCTTAAGGTGCCAAGCCTGGGTTTGGTCTTAGAAGATGCCAAGCTAGGGCTCGATCTTAGAGGTTGCTGAGCTAGGGCCTGATTTTGGAGGTTGCCAAGCTGGGGCTCGGTCTTGGAGGTCACCGAGCTGGGGCTCAGTCTTGGTGCCTTAGGTGCTAAGGTCTTGAGGTGCCAAACCTGAGTTTGGTCTTGGTAGCACCGAGCTGGGGCTCGATCTTTTGAACAGTAAGTATTTGAGATAGAACTTCTTCATCTATTAATATGTGGTATGCACTTGTAACAGATATATTGCTTCGAAATAGAGTCAAATCCGCTCCATGAATGAAATTGAATAATGTAATACGAGAACTAAGGTACTGAAAACATCTGAAAACATGAAATCTGTAGGACTAACACCCACACGTGTAGGACTTCATTCTGATCTACTGATAAATTTTTTTGATATTTTTGACATTTCATGCCCTTGGTATAGCTGTACCTCCTGAGTCTGCAAGTGGTAAGTACCGGGGTGAACCACTTTGGAGACTATGTAAGGTCTCTCCCAGCACTTAATTTGCCTTCATTTCTCGGGTATGCTACCACTGCCTTCCTGAGGACTAGGTCGCCTACTATGAATCCTCACGACCGAGCCTTTTGGTTGTGATATTGCCGCACCCTTTGCTTGTAGGCTTCATTTCACACTAGAGCCTATTCTCGGACTTCGTCTATGAATTTGATGTTTGCTTGAAACCCTGCCTCATTCTGTGATGCATAAAACACTGTCGATCAGAACGAAGCTTGGGTCATCTCCACAGGGGCTAAGGCTTCAGTCCCATATGCTAACCGGAAAGGTGTTTCCTTTGTGGGGGTCCAAACTAAGGTACAATATGCCCAGAGCACACTGAGTAGTTGGTCGGCTCAGTTTTTCTTCTCTTGGTCCAGCCTTTTCTTTGTCCCATCCAGAAGTGTGTGGTTGGCCTTTTCTGTCTGGCCGTTTGATTGTGGGTGTGCGACTGCAGTGTTTTAGAAATAAATGTTGAAACTGCTACAGAAGAGCCTAAATTTTCGATTATCGAAATGTCGCTCATTATCAGTCACTAACACTTTTGGGTCACCGTAGCGCTATATGACGTCATCTCTTACAAACTTTTCCACCGTTTGCTTGGTGATCCTTGCTAGGGGACGTGCTTCCACCCATTTAGTGAAGTAGTCAATGGCAACAATCAAGAACTAAACACCACCCTCTCCTTTTTTGAACTGTCCCAGGATATTCATTCCCCACATTGCAAATGGAGTCGGGAAGATTATGGAGCTAAATTCTGTAGTTGGGACATGCGGTATTGGGACGTGCATATGGCACTTAAAGCATCACTGGACGAACTTCATTGCATCTTACTGCATCTTTGGCCAGTAGAGTCCCTAGCACAACACCTTGTAGGCCAGTGCCTTCCTGACATGTGGCCTCTGCAAATTCCTTCATGGACCTCTTGGAGCGTCTCTTCAGCTCGGCTCGGTGTGAGGCACTTCAGCAGGGGCTAGGATGTTGCCCTCTTGTACAGTATTCCTCCTTTGAGGGTATAGTTGGTTGCTCTTCTCTTAACTACTCTTGCCTTTGTTTGATCTCCTGGGAGGTGCCTATCTTGCAAGTAGGATGTAATGGGATCCATCCAGCTCAGCTCGGCTGGCTATGTATCATTGCTGTAAATCATTTCTTGCTCATAAGTCAGCCTTTCCAGCACTTCAAAATATATCGAGCTTGCGTAGTCATTGAGTTTCGCTGTGGCCAGTTTAGAGAGGGCATCTACCATGGCATTTCCTTCTCACGAAACTTGTACCATCTCAAATGTACTGACGCTGGTGATCAGGTGATGAGATCCCTTCAGGTACTTGATCATTCTCTCTTCCTTGGCCTCATAGTGCCCATTGACCTGGTTCACAATCGGTTGAGAGTCACTATACACAACGAGGTCATTTTCCATTACTACCCTTGCCAACTTGATTCCCGCTATTAGGGCTTCATACTAAGCTTCATTATTTGTTACGGGGAATACAAATTTGAGGGCATACTGTATTGCAAATGCCTCTGAACTTTGCAACACAAGTCCTGTGCTGATCCTTGTCAAGGTGCTGGATCCATCAACAAAGAGCTTCCACTTCCTGTTCAGCTTGGCCTCCGCTCCTGATTCCTCCTCTGACTTTATGCATTCAACCAGAAAATCTGCTAGTGCCTAGCCTTTGATCGCACTCCTGGGCTGAAATTCTATGTCATGCTCACTTAACTTGACTCCCCAGCTCACCATGTGCCTTGCTACACTAGGGTTGTGGAGTGACTTCCTTAGTGGCTGATCTGTCAGTACGGCTATAGTATGTGCTTGGAAGTAAGGCCTCAGTTTCCTGGCTGCTATGACTAATGCCAATGCAAAATTTTCAATTCTTGGGTACCGTGTCTCTGCATCGAGGAGCACATGACTCACGTAGTAAACAAGCTTTTGGAGTTTTCCTTCTTCTCTTATTAGGGCTTCATACTAAGCTTCATTATTTGTTACGGGGAATACAAATTTGAGGGCATACTGTATTGCAAATGCCTCTGAACTTTGCAGCACAAGTCCTGTGCTGATCCTTGTCAAGGTGCTGGATCCATCAACAAAGAGCTTCCACTTCCTGTTCAGCTTGGCCTCCGCTCCTGATTCCTCCTCTGACTTTATGCATTCAACCAGAAAATCTGCTAGTGCCTAGCCTTTGATCGCACTCCTGGGCTGAAATTCTATGTCATGCTCACTTAACTTGACTCCCCAGCTCACCATGTGCCTTGCTACACTAGGGTTGTGGAGTGACTTCCTTAGTGGCTGATCTGTCAGTACGACTATAGTATGTGCTTGGAAGTAAGGCCTCAGTTTCCTGGCTGCTATGACTAATGCCAATGCAAAATTTTCAATTCTTGGGTACCGTGTCTCTGCATCGAGGAGCACATAACTCACGTAGTAAACAAGCTTTTGGAGTTTTCCTTCTTCTCTTATGAGGACTGTGCTAACAGCCACCGGGGATGTGGCGAGATATAAATGGATCACCTCTCCTGGCTTGGGTCGGCTCAGCAAAGGGGGCCTGGTCAGGTAGGATTTGACTTCTTCGAACGTTGCTTCACATTCATCCATCCAGTAGAATTGCTGGTGTCCTTTTCCTCCTTTCAGTAGCTTGAAAAAGGGAAGACACTTGTCTCCAGCTCGGGACAGAAACTTGTTTAGCGCAGCCAAGCACCTCATCAACTTTTAGACTTCGTGGATGTTTCTCGGTGGGCACATCTCTTGAATGGCTTCAATTTAAGAAGGGTTTGCCTCTATTCCCCTTTGTGATACTAGGAAGCCCAAGAACTTTCCAAAGGTCACTCCAAATGCACACTTGGTAGGGTTTAACCTCATCTAGTTTTGCTGCAGAACACCAAAGGCTTCCCTCAGGTCCAGCACATGATTTGTGCCTTTTGCACTTTTGACCAGTATGTCATCAACGTAGACTTCCATGTTTCTTCCAATCTCGCTTCGGAACATAGTGTTGACCATTCTCTAGTATGTGGCTCCTGCATTCTTGAGGCTAAAGAGCATTGCAGTGTAGCAATAGTTGCCTTGAGTGGTGAGAAACACTGTTTTCTCCTCATCTTCAGCTTTCATCTTTATCTGATTGTAGCCAAAGTATTCGTCCATGAAGGTCAGAATCTCATGGCCTGCTGTTGAGTCTATGAGGGAGTCGATCCTGGGCAAGGGATAACAGTCCTTGGGACAGGCTTTGTTCAGATCAGTGTAGTTTATGCAAATCCTCCACCTCCTGTTGGACTTTGGGACCATAACAACATTAGCCAACCAGGTTGGGTATTTTACTTCTCTCACGAACCCCGCGGCTAAGAGCTTGCCGACTTCTTCATTGATGATTGTGTTCCACTCGGCTACAAAGCTCCTGCACTTCTGTTGAAAAGGCTTGAAGCTAGGATTAACGTCTAGACTATGCTCAGCAACGTCCCTTGGGAGGCCTGGTACATCAGAAGCCTTCCACACGAAGATATTAGAGTTTTCACCGAGGAAGTTCAGGATTTCATCACGATGTTGGGAGCTCAGCAATGCTCCGAGCTGGATAGTCTTTGTTGGCTCAGCCTCTATTAGTGGGATTGTGAGTAGCTATTCCACAGGCTCGGCTCGATTCAGAAGGCTTTCATCATGGTAGTCAATGATTTCTACCATGCATGCTAGGCCAGAGCATAGTTTCTTGACAGACTTTATAAAGTTGGTATAGCACTCTCGAGATTCCTTCTGGCCGGACCTACATTCCCCGATTCCGTTGTTGGTGGAAAACTTAACCTTCATATGCTTAATGGACACAACTGCTCTAAGGCCATTAAGACCAGGTCGGCCAAGGATCGCATTGTATGGTGAGGCTATCTTGGTGACCATGAATGTGACCATGGTGGTAGCCGTTCAAGCTCCCTGACCGATGGTTATTGACAGGTCTACTACTCCTTCTAGCTCTGTAGGTGTGCCTGAAAATCCATACAAAGGCTCAGAGTGGGCTTTAAGGATCCGGTGCCAAGCCCTAATTTCATAAAGGCTTCATAAGACATAAGATCAACGGATGCTCCCGTTTCTACCAGCACCCTGTGGAAGGGGTGGTTGGCCACCACCAACTGGATTATGACGCATCGTTATAGGGCCAGTTCAGTTCTTCCAGATCGTTGTCTGAGAATGTGATGGGAGGATCTGTCTTAAGGGTCTTGACAGGCTATTTTTTTATGCACACGAACTCTGTATGAGCTTTAGCGTTTCTTATTGATTCCGCAGTGGGTCCTCCCATGATAGTTAGGATGGCCCGACCCACAGGTTGGTTGTCGTATGTGTTAGCTTGGTCCGTGCCTGGCTCCTTGGGTGGCTCGGCCCGGCCTCATCTCTCCTTGGCTTAGGCTAGTTTCCACCATATTTCTGCTTCAAGTACTTGTTAAAGTATCCTGCCTTAATGAGCTCATCAATCTCCCTTTTCAAGGACTTGCAATCTTTAGTGTCATGCCCATGGTCCTGGTGGTATTGACAGTACCAGTCGGGGTTCCTCTCCTTTGGCTTAGCTGTCATCGGTCTGGGCCAGTGGAAGTATTTCTAGTCCTAGATCTCCAAAAGCAAATTTGTTCCTGAACGATCGAGCTCGTATAATTCGGGCTCGGCTGTGTCAAGTGGCTGATCTGTCCTATTCTTCTTCGGCTCGTGGGAATCATCCCTAGGCCTTGCTGGTCTCTTCTTTTCTTTCTCTGGTAGCTCATTCCTGTCAACTATCCCCCTGGTAGCTAAGACCTCTTCCATGTTGGCATACTGGTTACACCTTAGTAGCTTGGACATTGTGTCTAGTAGGTCGAGGGCCAGAGATCGGACCAGATTAGGGTATGCCAATCCGTCTAGTAGATTTTTCACTTCCAGTGTTGCCTTAGTAAATCAGGCGAGGAAATCCCGTATAGTCTCCCTGGACCTTTGTCGTATGTTCATCGCATTCTGTGAGGTCTGCTTCTGCTTCATGCTAGCTTGAAAAAGGGTGAGGAACGCCCTCATCAGTTCTTCATAGCTGTGGATGGACCAGGGCCTCAAGTTCGACATCCACACCAGTGCCACACGCTTCAGTGAAGCTGCAAAAGCTCGGCAGAGAGTTGCGTCCGATCTCCTATGGATTGTCATGGTTGAACTATAGCATAGGAGGTGATCGTAGGGATCTGTGGTGCCGTCGTATGTGTTAAAGACTGGTACCATAAAATTTGGGGGCAACTCGGCTTCTATCAACTCATCGGATAGTGCATTATGAGCTGGGGTCACCGTTATGTTAATCGAGTGCCTCTACCTCTGCATTCCTTCTATCCGCTCAGTAAGAAGCTGAATGCACCATTCCAGGTCATCCCTTCTCTCCTCGGCTTGGTGGCCTAAGGAGTGGTGTTAGCGTTTAGCTCGCCTGGGGCTTCTTCCACGATCCTGACATCTTTTAGGTCGGTACTCTCAATGTTGACGCACACCCCTAGCTGGTCTGGGTGACGAGTTCTGGCGTCCTGCCCTGGGAGGAGATCTATGGGCATCAAGTCTCTCAGGGCTCTGGTCTAAAGTTGAACTTCATGCCCTCCCATTCTGCACATGTGAAGGTCCTCGCTGACGTCTTTCAGTGGGGGATCGGGATGGTGGCACCAAGAGAACTATTCGTGACATTCTAACAGACCCCCTTCTTGCTATCGATTGAGGGGTGACACTGTTATCAGGTGTTTCATCTCGAGATCGCCTGTCCAGAGCTTGCTTGAGCAACTGAGCATAGTCCGTGCGGGGTACCGAAAGTGCCAAGCCTAACTGGCATATGAAGTCCCGCACCAGGGTGTTGGTTGCTAGCACCTGCAATTGTAGGCTTTGGATTTGTTCTTCCACAATCGGGTGTGTCATCCAGGATGAAGGTCCTCGACGAGATGGCTGAGGGTTTATGTCGCACTGCCCTCCCTCTCCGGGAGTAACCAATGCATCGGCCTGAGCTTGTGAAGGTCTCGGTAAGGCCCCTCTATTGGTGGGGTATTCTCCTGATTTGCCATTGAAGGTGTGGGAGGTTCCTCTACTTGTTCGGGTAGCAAACCACGAGATGATCTTGCTCGTGTATTCGTGGAGGAGATGACCTTCTCACTTCTTAGTTGAATTGATTCAAGTAGATTATCGTATTATATTCCCACAAACGGCGCCAATCTGAAGCGGTAAAAATTAATCAGCCGATCTTCTTCGCAGCTCCTGATGCTCTAGTCGATTTGCACAGAAGAGAAGATAGGGGAGAGCTGGGCTGACCTGATGGGGGACTCTCCTATGCCTAAGTCAGATCTTTCCACAACAGATACTCAAGAGAGTTTTCAGTAAAGTGATAGATCCCCCATGATGGAGACTTACCTTAGTATTTATAGGCTGCTGATGGAGGGAGAAAGATGAACGTTTGTGGAGAGTCCTGCTAGGCGTAGAGACCTTAAGGAGAATGGCTCTACGATTATGGGAATATTCTGAATTCCAGGGCATATTCAAAAAATGTTCCTCTCTTATCCAGAAGGCACAAGCCATGAGAGGTTTGGACACCTTGGCGATGTGAGTGGATTGACTCTAACCCCTATAATTAGGGGTCGCATCCCTTGAATGTAGGAGTGGGCGTGTGTACGTTTCTGGACGCCTTATTTGATTGTGCCAAGCCGAGGTAGCAGGTCAGCCTGTATAGACTGAGGTGGCAGGTCGGTTTGAAGAGAGGTCGAGATAGCAGATCGGCCTGTATAGAGACTGAGGTGGTAGGTCAGCCTGTATAAAGACTGAGGTGACAGGTTGACCTGAGGAGAGATTGAGGTGGCAGGTCGACCTTTGGAGAAACCAAGGTTACAGGTCGGCCTTTGGAGAAACCGAGATTGCAGGTCAACATACTCGTTTCAGCCGTGTTGAGGATGAGGACATATTTGGCCTCATCAACTAGAATGTTGGATTTGTTCTAAGACGGTGCACCTCTTACTTTTCTTCTGTTGAAAAAAAAAAAAAAATCCTATGAGAACAGTACAAACCTCCAATCTAATAACTCCGAATTTTGACTTCATCTTGGAATTTGATGTAGTGAAAAAATCATTCTAGATGGGAAGAGTCTACCTTGGTCCCAACTTGTCCATGACACCTGGCCCAGATGGGGTTGTAAGTTGTGTCGTCGTCGGCCAGCGGTTTTTAAGGCAGCGGTTTTCTCATAGTGCACCGGTTTTAAAAACTGGTGACACCGCCATCCATTTTCTGGAGGAATCCTGATTCCCATTACCTCGACCAATACAATAATAAGCAGTTGACACGAGGCCTTTATTTCAATTTCTTCTGGAGCCTCAAGTGCGTATCTACGAAAGCGAAAGGAAAGCCCTTCCCGTCCGTTCCGCTGCTTGGCTCAGCTTTTCCATTTCTATATTTCCATTTTGCCAGTTCACATCACTGATCAAGATCGCCATTGCTGAACTCATCGATCTTCTCCTTTTCTGTTGCTTTTGATTAAAAATGGCTTCTTCCACTCTTACATCTCCTTCGAAGAAACCCTTCACTGCTTCTTTCGATGAAATCCATCTCTAGTTATTCTTCCATCGCTGCTCCCAAATTTCGCTGCTTCGATCCTTCTAATTCTCATTATTCTACTTCCAATTTTAATAACCATTACGCAAACTCTTTTTCTTCTCTTATAAATTCCAATTCAAACTCCAACACTACCGCTTCAGGAGGCTCCATGGGTTTCTCGAGCAACTCAGAACAGAAGATGGTCACCGCCGATGGCGGATATGTTCTCGAAGATGTTCCTCACTTGTGTGATTACATCCCCGATCTCCCTGTACTCTCTTCCATATCTTTCTCTTTCTGTCTATTATCTAATATGTGATTGATCTTTTGATTTCTTTTTGAACTTACTTTGATTCTTTGAATGCTTAATTCCTTTACTATTATTGTTCATTGCACTCAAGATTATTCTTTTCATTAAAAAAAAAAAAAGAAAAAATTCTTGTGTTTGATTTACTATGACTAATAATGTAAGGTTTTGGTTGAACTCGGGAATTTTTGGGGATTCTTTTTAAGGGGCTTGAAGTTCATTATTGGGATTGGGATTGGGATTGGGATTGTGATTGGGATTGGGACAGAAGTTTTGAAATCACAAGGAACGTTCAGGTGCTGTGTGAAATTTGAGAGTTTGCTTCAGTTTAACTACTTTCAATCCCCATTTTCCCCCCTCTTTTCTGTTACATCGCGAGCTTGTCTTTGGAAATAGAACTTCTTTAATGGATTTCTAAAATGGCTTATTGGGCAAGTTTCATCCTTTTTCCATAAAGTTGTTGATCATATTTTAAAAAACTCTGTGCTAGCATGATTTTGGCATTCATATTTCCTGAATGATCTTCACATTCTCTTTTTCCTAGCTTGGAGAATTGAATGTTTGGATGTTTGAATGTTTGAATGAATCAACAGATGAATCCGTTTTTAATGTTTTTTATCTTTGGGAACCAAGGAAATATTCATAATCTTTTACTCGTACCTTTTCTCTGACAGACCTATCCCAATCCATTGCAAGACAATCCTGCATACTCGGTTGTGAAGTAAGCTTCTTACATTCTATTCCAAGCTAATTTCTTTTACTTCTTGTTCGGCATTTTTTTCATTTGCTTCATCAAAACTCATTTCTCTGTTCAACAGGCAATACTTTGTCAACGTGGATGATACTGTTACCCAGAAGGTGAATCTCTTTCTCATCACTGCCAACTTTTTTGAGTCCCTCTGTTTTTCATAGACACAAAACTTCTTGGCTGTAGTTGCATTCATGAATTATCTGTTCCCTGTTTATCTATGAGAAATTTTAAATATTTAATAATGCATAAGTATGTCTGATTGCATGGATGCTTATTGGCGCAGAGCCATTAATAAATTTCATGCCCTGAGGTGAGACATGCCTTTGCTTTGGGTCTAATTGGTAGATTCTTGTTTAATAGGCTAGGTTTATCAATTACTGGTTGTTGCTCATGTTGCCATTGTTGTAGTTGTTATATTTATTATTATTGCTACTTTTGGAGAAAACATTATAATGGTAGAGTAAGGGGTGGCCCCAAAGTGGAATTGACTGGTGGTGGTTGGTTGAAGCTCGAATAGATTAGCCACTCCCTTTTCAGGGAACCATACGTGAGACTTCCGCATCATACAGCTCCGTCCCAAGCTTCTGTCGTTAGCCCCTGTCATTAGACCACTGTCTATACATGTATTTTCTGCCTGGACTCTCGAATCTTTTGCATCTTGGGTGGTGGCGAACAATGCTGCTTGCATTGCAAGAGATGCCCTCTTGTAGGGCCTGGCCTGCTAATAATATTGTTTGGGGAAATTTACCCAGATCCACTAGATAAGAAAATTAATTGCTAGATAAGTAGGTTGAAAATTTGTTTTACATCCACTAGTTTTGACTTTGAAAAGATTTACTTAATCCCTAGAGTTACTTATTGCTCATGCGGCCTAAGAAGAAAACAAAACTGAACTACCTACAATACCCAAATGCCACTTCATCTTCTCTCTCCATGTTTTTATTTTATTTTATTTTCATTTTAACATTTTTTTTTAATACTTTCATTTTTAATCATATATGTGGGACCCAACTCCTCCTTATTCTTCTTCTTTCTCTGCAAAGGCCGCACCATCCCTCACCTACAATCCCTAACCTTGCCCTGCAACTCCACTAATTCCCCTTGCAACACTCCATCCCTCTCCTGCTCACACTCTCCCTGCCCTACCGTGCTCTCATCAACCCCCACTGCATCCCTTGCTTCCTTGCCTTTCACCGTGCACTCATCAACCTTGTACCATCTGCTACTTCCTACCCTCTCACATCACCCCCACCCCACCCACCCACCCACCCACCCCTCCGTCTAAGTCAATGTGGATGACACTCTGTGCAACGCATGCGGCTTCTTCATTCGCACTTTAACTAGTTTCCTAATATTTTTCAATTGACTTGTTATTAATGGATTCTCATTTATTCATGCTGGGGATTGAGAGATTGTTCTGAATTGTTGGGATGTGCCCCTTTCCTCTTACTGTCTCCCTCTCTCTCTTTTTTTTTTTTTAAATGGATCCATGTAGCTGACCTCATTTAGTTGGGATAAGGTTGAGTTCGTTGTTTGGGGACTGTGGGAGAATGATCAAATTGGGTTATTGCGTATTGATGTCAATGGATATCTCGAATTCTCGATGGACTGGTCTTTCTCCAAAGTCCAAACAGATTCTTGCCATTTGGCCTTTTGATGTCCCCACGGTGTAAGGTTTGGTGGTAGAGGAGTGACCCAGGAAGGTATGGATCAACCAAAAAACAAAGCAACTCTTCCTCTGTTAACCTGCGTTAAACACTAAATCTAGCTAAATAAGATTTCTTCCATCCATCCACTAAAATTTCCAAAACGAAAAAAAGAAAATCAAAAGATGAAAGGTTGTAGTTGCAATTTAGACTTTTGGAGTTTAGTTTTCACATGACTCTGCAATCGATGTGCCGGCAACTCGGAATGCAAGGAAGCACGGGGTGGGGGGCCTGGATGGAGGGGAGAGGGATTCAACACAGGGGGTGGAGGTAGGGTTGCAGGGAAGGAGAGAGAGCAGAAGAGGGAGGGGGGTGTGGAGTTGCAGGGCAAGGTGAGGGGGTTGTAGGCTGAAGATGGTGTGGCCTTTGCAGATAGCGTGGCCTTAACTCTTCTAGGGGTGGAAGGACTTTCTTCCTCACTCATGGATTTCCTTGGTTCTAGAAGAAGAAGAAAAACGGAAAAAAAGAATAAAAATGAAAGAACTTAAAAAAAAAAAAAAAAAAGAAGAAGAAGAGAGAGAGAGAGGATGAAGTGTTGTTGAGGTATTTTAGGAAGTTCAACTTCATTTTCTTCTTGGGCTGAGCAATAAGTAACTTTGGAGATTAAGTAAATCTTTTAAAAATCGATACTAGTGGATGCAAAACAAAATTTAAACCGACTTATCTTTAATTAATATTTCTTATCTAGTGGATTTGGGAAATTTACCCTATTATTATTATTATTATTATTATTATTATTACTGTTATATTTAATAAAGGTAGTTTAATACCGGCCTTAAACGAAACCATTACGATAAATATAGTGTTCTGATATTGATGCAGATTAATAACCAAAATAGGCTTGTTTTATTAGGAATAAGCCTAGGGTTGTGTTCCATACATGTTGGGCTTTTGATCCCATGTGTTTTGAGTTTAATAGACCACTTTTATGAGTCTAAAAGGGGGGCTCTAAGGATGTATACGGGATTACTAGTTAGTTTCCATTTTCATTAGTTTCCTTTTTAGTTGGGTTTGATTTGAGTTATATTTATTTCCTTAGGAGTCAAGTTATTAAGTGAGTCAAGTCATTAGTAGTTAGTTTCCTTTTTTCAACTAGTTTTTAATTTCAGTTTTTAGTAACTATTGTATTAGGAGAATATTTAGTTTCCTTTTTGAGGAACCTTCTATTTTGTAATTCCCTCCCCCATCAACATTATAGATAAAGAGGAGGAGGTTCCTAAAAAAAGAGATGATTTTGATAAAAAAAATTAATGACTTTTGCTATTGTCTTCTTCATGAAAAGTTGTCATGTGTTTGATCAAGGCTAATGGAGTTGGTGTTTGATCCAATTGATTCTTTGTGGTGTGAAGCCCAAGAGGTTCCTTTCAAGTGTTCTTCTTCTTCAAGTATTCTTCTTATTTCTCCCTCAAGTATCCAAGGTACTACAGATCTGTCCAAGCTCTACAGGTATTAGAATCAATCTCTCTCAATTCTGTCCAGAAGTTCCTGTTAGTTTCCTAATTGATTCCCTTACACCTGACACACTTCCAGCCATCACCTTGGACTGAAACTTTGGTCTAACCATCACCTTCACTAGGCTGAAAGTCAATCCTAGTTTGGGCTGATTCTGACCATCAAATCTGGAAATATTCGAGGTCTCCTGAATTCTGTCCTGTAGTGAAATCAACCCAGATTTCAGATCTGTTGTGTTCTGTTCTGATTTCTGTAATTTACCATGGTTTTGTTCAGTTGGGTGGACTGTTTGAGACTTGTGTCAAACCGTATTAAGCCTTACTCATCAGATTACTAATCTGATCTGAGAATACATAACCATTGACATCGATAGTTTGCTGTTTTATCCAATCTGGTCCTTCTATTCTGATCTATTGTGCTGCTGTTTGGGCTATTCATGGTGGTTCTTTGATTAAAAGTTCCTACAATTGAGACTTGGTTAGTCCTTCCTATCCTAGTCTACATTAGATATAAATATTTTTGGAAATTTTTTTTCATATAAACAGTAGTGGTGATATATGCGAGTGATTTGTAACTTTGGAGACACTATGCACCATTCTTGTTAGTTTTCTGCCAGGGGTGGGATGTTGTATCTTGTATGGATTAGAGATATGGCATGTTGACCAACTAATAGTCTTGATTGTCTTTTATTTATTTAATTTTTCCTGTTATGCAGGTTGTCGTACACAAGGATAGTCCAAAAGGAACACATTTTCGACGTGCTGGACCACGTCAAAAGGTATGCCTTGTTTAGTAACAATTACCTACATTTAGCACCCGTGGATTACCTACAACAGTTATCTTGTTCACTCATTCACATTTAATTTGGAATAATGAAACACTTCATTACTGATACTCTCTTCAATTGTTCAGGTGTATTTTGAGTCCGATGAAGTGCATGCCTGTATAGTAACATGTGGTGGTCTTTGCCCTGGGCTTAATACAGTGATTAGGGAAATAGTTTGTGGGCTTTACCACATGTATGGTGTCAACAAAGTACTTGGGATAGAGGTGAGTGATTACATTTGTAGAATCTCTCTCTTCCACAGCTTGTGCTCTTGTATTATTCAATTAACATAGTTTATCCTGAATACTATACACACACACACACACACACACACACATATATATATTTCATATTAAGCGCTTCATAAGAGAATGAAATCTTGCATTGCTTTCCTTGAGGATTTGAGGTCTAGAAATTACATTTGGATGTGTCTTTTTTGAAAGTTAAATTATAAAATTTTGAACACATGCACATGATCTTTAATCTGATTAGCTGCAATACGTATACAAAAATGGCATGGTTTTTTGTACCTGGCTCAGTTCCCGTACAAGTGCCTTCACAATGTTTATGTTGTAATAAGTATTGTGCATTATCCACTATTCTTATTGTGCCCTGCATTGTTATCTCAGGTTTTAGTTGGACTAAACTACAATATATGAGGACAACCTCTTATTATTGTTATTATTATTTTCATTGTGTATATGTGTTTTCTGGGGAGGGGAGATGTGTGAGTAAATGAATTATTATAGACTTACATATTTGTTAGGGTGTCAGACCCAGGCCCTTACTGACGGTCCTGACCGAGCCTAACCAAATGAAACTGAAACCGAATAGACTGTTTAATTAACAGTCCAGTTTTGGTGATGCAGAATTGAAGACATATACCAGAAGAAAGAAGAGGGTCGACCACCTCCATAGTAGCTGAGGTTGACCAAGGCTGTTTCCTAGCCCACGGCTTGGGTATTGATGGGGATTTAGTTTCTAATTTTAGCTTCTAATTTCAGTCCTATATTAGTTGCCAATTTCAGTCTATATTTAGTTTCCTTTTTCATTAGCTTACAATTTCAGTTTTTTAGTAACTACATGTTACTAGTTTTGTTAATTTAGTTTTAGTAACTTTGGGTTACTATTATTTGTAAACACTCCCCATCATTATTGTAAATAAAGAGGAGGGCATACTATAGCCCACAATTTATGTTTAACAAAAAAAAGACTCTTGTTTGCTGCTGCTGCTGGTTTCCATGGCTGCTCCTTGTGTTTGATCAAGGAAGAAGGGTTTGGTGTCTGATCCAAGCGACCCCTTGCGGCGTGAAGTCCAGGAGGGTTCTTCGTGTGTTTTTTTCTCTTCTTTACAGTCTATATTCAAGTTATTACTGCTGCGACAAATAAGATCGATAGTATTTCTGGACTGTTATTTGAAGTCTGATTTCTGATATATATTTGGGGTTGGTTTGGTTATTCTTTGGTCTACAAGTTCCTGTTGTTTGGTCCTAGTTTGATTGTTTAAATATAGTCCTACATTAAGTGGTATCAGAGCATGGCTGAGAACAACCCTCCCATTGATTATGCAAAATCCTTAGCTTCTATTATGGAGATGTTATAGGCTATAAGAGTTGTGCAACAAGCTCTTAGTGAAAAAGTGTTGGCTGTGGAAACTCAATCACAACAACATACCCGTGCTTCTCATACACCACTTGAGGTGGAGGCCTGTTGAATGTAATTGCTTAGTTGGCTAACAGGAGACCTGTCCCTAATCTGAGACCACCATAGAGGGTTCCTGTAGAGCAACCTATTTTTGAAGAACACATAAGGGGATACTTTGAGACTGAACGTCCTGTACAACAGAGGTACTCCAGAGACTTGCAAAAGGTTAAGCTTGACTTGAAGGAGTTTGATGGGAGACATGACCCCCAACTGTTCTATGATTGGGTAGTGGCTTTTGATGACTATTTTGATTATTATGACTTACCTGAGGAACGGAAGATGAAACTAGCTCGTGCTAAGCTAGTTGAGGCTGCTCGTGATTAGTGGAGGACTAATGAATGAGAATTAAAAGACCATGGTAGAGAGCCTACCACTTGGGAGGAGATGAAACTTGAGCTATCTGACAAATACTTGCCACGCAACTTCAGAGCTCGTATACAAGACCAACTGAATTCTCTTCGCCAAGGGACTATGACTGTTGTAAAGTACATGAACAGGTTTGATGCACTTTATTCTCGCACAGGCATAAGGGAGAATGAAAGGCAATTATTATCTCGGTTTCGACTAGGATTACGGGCTGAAATCAACAGGGGGATTGATGTTATGGATGTGTACTCAGTGAGGGATTGCTTTGACAAGGGCCTACGAGCAGAGGAGCTTATAGCACAACTAGGTAGAAGGTTTGGTTTTCAAGCTGGGGGGGTCAAGAAAATTTTTTCAGCCACTAAATCTGGTAGCTCAGCACCCCCAAAGTCCACTTTTCCTCCACGGACTGATCACAAACGAAAGGCACCCATGACATGTAGTAATAAGGTACAATGCTTCCATTTCCAAGAGGTAGGACACTTTGTTAAGTCTTACCCACATAAGCAAAGGGTTAATGTAGTAGCTGAGGTTAAAGACTCCAATGAGGAAGATGAGTCAGCTCTTTACCCTTACCCTTTAGATGATGATGATGATGATGATGATGATGATGGTGGATATGACTATGACATAGAAGACCCTAATGAGGATGACACTCATGGAATACATATTGTTACTCGCATTTTGGTGGTTGAAACCAAAGGAGAGGATTGGCGACGTAACTGCATATTCTATAGCCGTATGAAATCAGGTGAGCATACTTGTTAGATTATCATTGATAGTGGCAGTTGTGTCAACATTGTCTCTGAAACCTTTATGAAGAAAGCAACCTTGAAAGCTGACCCTCATCCTCAGCCTTATAAGGTATCCTTGCTGAATGGTAATACCTTGGAGGTGAACAAGAGGTGCTCAGTTCCTCTGAAACTTTACCGGTATGAAGAGAAAGTTTGGTGTGATGTGATCCCAATGAAACTCACAGATGTATTGCTTGGTCGTCCCTAGATGTATGACAATGATGCCATGGTTGGAGGGAAGAAAAATTTGTGTACCTTCATGTGGAAGGGTGTTCCTACAACTTTCTATCCGGTAAATGTACTGGCTGAAATACGGCGACGGAGATCCCTAAGGTCAAATCCAAAGGACATTGACATTGAGAAGAAGGTAGTACTTATGCCCACAAAGGAGTTGTTAGCTATTCCCCGCAAGCAGTTCTTACACATAAGTTATGAAACTAGAATGGTTATGGCTCTTGTTACTCGGGAAGTCACTCCCCAACTTGAGGTAACGCATAATGCACCTATCAGAGAGCTATCTGATTTTCCTGACTTAGTCCCTGATGATCTTCTAGATGAGCTACCTCCATGTGAGACATATAGCATGCTATTGATTTGGTACCTGGTTCGGTTTTATCCAACCTTCCCGCTTATAGACTTAGTCTTACTGAACATGCCGAGCTAAAAAGGCAAGTGGATGGGTTATTACAGAAGGGCTTCATTGAGGAGAGTTTAAGTCCTTGTGCGGTACCAGCTTTACTCATGCCGAAGAAGGATGGTTCTTGGCGTATGTGTGCGGACAATCGTGCTATCAACAAGATAACAGTCAAGTATAGGTTGTTACGTTCCCTATACCACGACTAAATGATATGTTGGATATGCTGTCTGTGGCAAAGGTCTTTTCCAAATTAGATTTGAGTAATGGCTATCATCAGATTTGAATCCGTTCTAGAGATGAGTGGAAGACCGTCTTTAAGACCAAGGATGGTTTATATGAGTGGAAAGTCATGCCTTTCGGTCTGACAAATGCATCTAGCACCTTCATGCAAGTTATGACACAGGTACTTCATCCTTTCATTGGTCGCTTTTTGGTTGTTTACTTTGATGATATTTTGATATATAGTAAGAACCAAGAAGAGCATATGGATCACTTGAGACAAGTCTTGAGAGTACTTCGTGCGGAGAAATTATACATTAATCTCAAGAAGTGTTCCTTTATGCTGCCTAAGGTTGTATTCCTTGGATTTATAGTGTCATCAAAAGGGGTTGAAGCTGATCCAGAGAAGATCAAGAGCATCATTGATTGGCCTATACCTAAGACAACATTAGTCCGTAGCTTCTATGGTTTGGATTCCTTCTATAGGAGATTTATTCGGAATTTCAGTGCAGTTATGGCACCCATCACTGAATGTATGAAGGAAAGTAAGGGGAAGTTTGAATGGACAGCTGCAGCGACCAAAACCTTTGCTCTTGTGAAGAAGAAGATGACAGAGGCACCCATTCTACGCCTACCAAATTTTGATAGAGTATTCGAAGTTGCTACAGATGCTTCACATGTCGGGCTGGGAGAAGTGTTAATGCAAGGACACCCCATCGCTTTCTATGGCGAGAAACTGAATGAGGCCAGGATGCGCTATTCGACATATAATCTGAATTATTAAAAAAAAGCTGACTGCTGCCGCTGGTCTTTGTTGAGACTCCCTTGTGTGTGATCAAGGTTTAGGGACTGGTGTCTGATCTAGTTGACACTCTACGACGAGAAGTCCTAGTGGATCCTTCTTATTTTCTGGTTTTCTTGTTACTCTTATTCTCATTCATCATCTCAGGTAAGTGAGCTGATCTATTTACAGAATTCTAGGTTTGTTATTCTCTGTTTTCTCTCCTATCGGACCTGACTGTTTTGGAGTTCTAGCCACCTGATGGCCTTATAACTTGGATCGAGTGTTAGACCCATCCAGAAGAGAACTCGATCCCAATCTTAGACTGATCAAACCATTGGTTCAACTGTTATGGACTTTTTTAACTCTGGCCGATTGTGAAACCTGCCCAGATTTGATTTCTGATTTAGGCTGTGGTTGCTAAAGGGGTGTTGATCACCTATTCCATTATTTTACCATTGGTTCAGTCCCAGACTCTAGTAATTTTGGAGTCCCTGTTTTCTGGTTTACATATAGTGCAGAATTTCTGAGGTATACAGAGTCAATATTGTTGATTTGTTATTATTTACTTTAGTCTTATTTGTATTCTGTTATTGGGTTTGTCGTGATTGTTTGGGTGTTCTTTGACTAAAAGTTCCTGCAGTTTGAGGCTGGGTTAGAGTCCTATCCTAGTCTACATTAAGTGGTATCAGAAGTCAATTAGCCACAGGCATGCCAAATGTGTAGCTTACTTGCAGGAGTTTATATTTGCTATGAAGTACAAGGCGGGAAAAGAGAACACAGTGGCTGATGCACTTAGCCAGAAAGTGCTCACACTTAACACATTTTCAGCACATGTTATTAGCATTGATCAGATACGGGGGTGAGTAAGCATCTGATCCTGATTTCAGCACTGTCTTTGTGGAGTTGCAATAGGGTGGACAGCACCTAAAGTACTCTATTCATGATGGGTACTTATTCTTTGGCACACGGCTTTGTATTCCAAACTCTTCTCTACGTTATCACATCATACGGGAGTTACATTGAGGAGGATTAAGAGGACATTTTGGTAAGGATAAGACTCTTGCACAGGTGATTGATCGATATTATTGGCCATGCATTGCAAAGGATGTCAATCGTGTGATCAAGAGATGCCATGATGTCAGTTGGCAAAAGGGGAAAAACAGAACACAAGTTTATACTCTCCACTACCTGTTCCTCATGCACCATGGCTTGATGTTAGCATGGATTTTTGTTCTTGGACTACCCCCTCCTAGAGAATGATATGATTCCATTATGGTGGTTGTGGATCGCTTCTCTGAGATGGCTCATTTCATACCTTGTTGCAAGACTTTTGATGCTTATCAGGTTGCAAAGCTTTTCTTCAAGGAGGTAGTGCGACTACATTGGTTGCCAACTAGTATTATGTCTGACCGTGATGTTAAGTTTATGAGTTATTTTTGGAAGACATTGTGGTGGAAGACAAATAAAAAGCTGAATTTTTCAACTGCATTTCATCCACAGATGGACGGACAGACAGACAAAGGTGGTGAACCGTAGCTTGGGAAATTTGTTGAGGTGTTTGGTTCAAGATTATGAGAAGACATGGCTTTCCATCCTTGATATTGCAGAATTTGCCTACAACAGCTCAGTGAATAGGACAATGGGTCATACTCCTTTTGAGATCTTGCTTGGAGTTCAGCCTAAGCGACCTATTGATCTTATGTCACTCCCACCCCAAGCTCGAGTTAGTATTGAGGCTGATGAGTTCTTACGCTATATTACTGAGGTGCATGCCAACGTCCGACGATATATTGCCTTGGACAATGATGTGTATAAGGCTTCTGCTGATCGTCATCGGCGTTATGTGGAGTTCAAACCCGGGGACATGGTGATGATTTGAGTAAATCCTGAACAATTTCAGAGGGTATCAATACCAAGCTCCATCCACAGAAGATGGGTCCCTATAAGGTGTTGAAGCATATAGGACCTAATGCTTATATGCTTGAGTTGCCTGATGACATGACCATAAGCAATGTGTTTAATGTGGCTGATCTTCACCTTTATGTTGGGCACTATTCGGATGATGAAGACACGGAACAAATGTTGAGGCTGCCCCAACTGAAGCCACCTACTTTTGAAGTTATTGAAGACATCTTGGATCATAATTACAAGACTACCCGCCGTGGCACTGGTTATCACACTTTTCTTGTCAAGTGGAAAAGTGACTGTACTTGGATTCATGCTGATGATTTCAAGAGACTTGATCCCGACTTGTATGAGCGCTACATGTCTATTGCCCATTCGTTGGAGACGAATGCTTTCAAGTCGGGGAGAGTTGATGCAGAATTGAAGACATATACCAGAAGAAAGAAGAGGTTCGACCACCACCATAGTGGCTGAGGTCGACCAAGGCTGTTTGCTAGCCCACGGCTTGGGTATGGATGGGGATTTAGTTTCTAATTTTAGCTTCTAATTTCAGTCTGTATTTAGTTTCCTTTTCATTAGTTTACAATTTCAGCTTTTTAATAACTACATGTTAGTAGTTTTGTTAATTCAGTTTTAGTTACTTTGGGTTACTATTATTTGTAAACACTCCCCATCATTATTGTAAATAAAGAGGAGGGCATACTACAGGCCAAGATTTATGTTTAACAGAAAAAAAGACTGTTGTTTGCTACTGCCGCTGGTTTCCATGGCTGCTCCGTGTGTTTGATCAAGGAAGAAGGGTTTGGTGTCTAATCCAAGCGACTCCTTGCGGCGTGAAGTCCAGGAGGGTTCTTCGTGTGTTTTCTTATCTTCTTTATAGTCTATGTTCAAGTTATTACTCCTCCAACAAATCAGATCGATAGTATTTCTAGACTGTTATTTGAAGTCTAATTTTTGATATATATTTGCAGCTGGTTTGGTTGTTCTTTGGTCTACAAGTTCCTGTTGTTTGGGCCTAGTTTGATTGTTCAAATCTAGTCCTACATTATTTGGTTTTAGGAATTGTAGTTTTTGTACTAATCGGTCAGGCTTGGTTCAACCAGTTAACCTGATAGACTGTCTGATTAGGACCAATTAATCGAAACCCCTGGAACCCATCACAATTAAGACTGATTAGCCAAAATATTCATAAAAATGGCTTAACAGGTCGATTAAGATCAATTAGCTAAAATTGATTAAAGATCGATAATTGATATTAACCGTTCTCGGTTTTTTTTTTTTGTGGACTGATTACATAATTGGTCAGTTCGGCCTTGTGCCTCAGATGTGAAGGATTAAGGCCTGACTAAAACTAACCATTTAACACCCCTAATATTTATCATGATCTGTATCCTTCTTTACAAAGTCTAGAAGGTTACTGAGTCACAACTAAACAAACATGATCTATATCCTTCTTTATAGTCTAGAAGGGTTGTGATGTAGATCCACACTTTGGAAGGACCTATCACAGGAAGAAAGACCCAGCCAAAGGGGGCCTATATTGATCCACACTTAAGTCCACTTGAATGGCTGAATTAGTTGCTAGAAGAAGGGCCAATTGGGCCCATCGATTCTAGCTTTAGTTATTTATTTAATTGTTGATAAGTGAGGCCCATTGGGCCCATCGGTTGTAATGTCCTAAATGGGCTCTTAGTTAAGTAGCTTACTCCATGTTGGAGTTATAGTCTAATCCTATTATGAGTCCAAGTCCTACTATGTGTGTCTAGTCCTGTTTGGAAACTAGCTCCTAGTTATGTTATGATTGCTATTGTGCCTTCTTTAAATAGAGGAGCCTATGTACTCGTAATTTCAAATTTGAATAAAGAAAAGTTGCAATCAATTGCTTAGAACAGCTGGGATAGCTGTGGGTGCATGGTTTTAAGTATTTTCGATACCGATACGATACCCTCCGATACGTATCTTAAATTTAGTCGGTCGATACGATACACACCGATACGATACATTGAATTTTGTAAATCATTTTGTATCGATATATATATCCTACAATACATACCGATATGCATCAATACACCACTAATACACATCGATACGATACGACATGCCTCGATACGACTCTATGAAAAATATAAAATTGAGATAAAATGTACGTTTTGGTATGTATGGTACGTATCGGTGAGTATCGATATGTATCGATCGGTACGTATCGGTATATATCAGCACGTATCGGCGAGTATCGATATATATATATATATATCGGTATGTATTGGTGAGTATCGATACGTATCGGCGCTACGGTCATATAATGGCCAATATGGGTAATTTTTCAGAGAAAAACGATTTTTTAAAGGGTTTTTGTTCCAAAGTTGCTGTCAGCCATATTTCTCTCTAACTAAAGTGGAAATCAAGGTTGGGAACAAAGATTTTACATTTATGGGACAACTACAGACCTTGAATTCTTAGTACGATATCATCAATTTAGTGTTTATGCATAATACATGTTATCAATAGCTTTTTTTAACAAATTCTTTATGCAAAAGTGTTTAAAAAAATGTTTCCTATCCATTTATGTGTGTATCTTTAGCGTATCTTAGTGTATCTCCAATACGATACGATACCTTCCGATACGTATCTTAATTTTGGCCAATCGATACGACGACTGATACCGATACTTTAATCCTTGTGTGGGTGAGAAGCCTAAGCTGAGATAGCCACTCCTCTCCCACATTCCCTTGTTTTGTCCATTTATTTCTGCATTAATTTCTCTGTTCTAGTTACTGTTTGCTGTGAGATTTTCCAAAGAGAGTGTTCAGTTCTGTCCAGACCCATTCACCCTAAATCGATCAGCAAAGAAGTTCAGATTTGAAGGCCAATCGATCTCCAGAATCTCCCTAACCTGAAGTCAGATCTGCCAGGCCTTGTTAGGGTCTGTTCTACACCACCAGTGGACCACTCGATCCACATTGGAAGACTAATTAATACTGCCAGCTGCTGTTCTGCAGATGCCTGTCAAATTCTCTCTCCTAGGTGTGATTTTCAAGAAGGTAAATATCTCATCAACTGTCTCTCAGAAGTCTCTCAAATTTTTAGGTTTTTGTACCCTCCCTAGGGATTACCTACGCCCAAGAGTGCAGCTCATTCTGAGCTCCACAGCTGCAGCTGCCCCTCTGTCTCTCTGGGCCTATTGCAGGTGAGTTTCTCTCTCCTAGCCGATTGGAATTCTCTTGGGTTTTCTTTGTTGGGTTGTTCTTATCTTGTGTGGGTTATTTCTGGTTGTTACTTGGTTTCCTGAGTATTCCTGAGTACAATTAGCTAACCTTGAGTCAGTAGTTGTATTGTTTAGGGTTTATAAATTGTGAGGGTTAGCTTCTTGTAATTTGTTCCTACATTAGGTTGCTGAGTCACAAGCAAACAAAACAGTCTTTACGTGAGGAATTATAGCAAGCTAGAAAGAAGCATTATCGTAGAGTTGTTCTTTTTTCAAGCTGGATTTAAACTTGTATCCATGTTATTTATATGTGTTTGAACTAAAAATAGATGCTTAGCCTCGCCTTCAAGAACATGTATATTTTAATGGCCCATCTTCATCATTGCCAGAGATACTTTTGTGGATTCAATCGCTGAATGCTTGTATTCAACTAATGGCCGTGTTGCCAAATGTAGGGAGGATACAGTGGCTTCTACTCTCGAAATACTGTTCCTTTAACACCGAAGGTTGTCAATGACATTCATAAACGTGGTGGCACTATCCTTGGAACATCACGAGGAGGCCATGATACCTCAAAGATTGTGGACAGCATTCAGGACCGTGGCATTAATCAGGTACATAGAGGATATGAGTCTATTGTATACGCTTATTGGTTTCTTCATTTACAAGTATCAATACTTTACATATGTGCTACTTCCTTGTTCACAGGACTATGTGTTGGATTTTCGGTTGATACCTTTCTGTTTTCTAGGTGTATATCATTGGAGGAGATGGGACTCAAAAGGGGGCGTCTGTTATTTTTGAGGTGATTTTATTTTATTTTATTTTATTTTTTTGATAAACTGGAAATTTCATCAGCTATCAGCTTGAAAGGTGCCCTATATCAATGCTCCAATTTTTTCTTGTTTCCCAACAGAACAGTTAGGCTCACTTGTATGAGGACATTGGCATCTGTGACCTAACTAGAAAAGTATAGAAGGGAATGCACCTTTTTTTTTTTTTTTTTTGGGGGGGGGGGTGTATTTTCTTGTCTAACATCCCTGTTCTCTGCACAGGAAATTAAAAAGCGTGGTCTCAAAGTTGCAGTTGCTGGAATCCCGAAAACAATTGATAATGACATAGCGGTACTTTTCATGCCCATTGATGGTCTCTGATTATCTACTGGGTTTCATCCTGTTTACTGACTGACATGCTATGAAGTAAGGAATTTATTCTTACAGGTCTCACTATGATAATCATCATTGACATTGGTGATATTTTACTTTGATTCAGGTTATTGACAAGTCATTTGGTTTTGACACTGCGGTTGAAGAAGCTCAGCGTGCCATTAATGCGGCACATGTTGAAGCTGAAAGTATTGAGAATGGTGTAGGCGTTGTGAAGTTGATGGGTCGCTATAGTGGTGAGTTTTGATATGTGATTTTTTTCATCTACTTGCATGTTCAGGAATGCCACATTCCACATCTCCATTAGCATTATTGTAAGAAAGCTTCTAATTGTTGAGTGAGATTTTTTTTTTTTTTGGGGGGGGGAGTGGGTGGGGTTTGAGGGGGCTTTTGTGAATGTATCTTTTGAAGTTGGATGAAATGCCAATGGACTTTGTATCAACAATGTTCTTGTTTCCCAACCTAGCTTACATCTGTTTCTACAATTTCACATGATTTTATTTGGTACAGGGTTCATTGCAATGTATGCGACTCTTGCCAGCCGAGATGTAGACTGTTGCTTGATTCCAGAATCACCATTTTATCTTGAAGGACCGGGTGGGCTTTTTGAATTTATGGAGAAGCGACTTAAAGAACATGGGCACATGGTTATCGTGATAGCTGAAGGGGCTGGACAAAATCTTGTTTCTGAAACCATAAAGTCCTTGGGTCAGCAGGATGCTTCAGGAAACAAGTTACTCCAAGATGTTGGTCTGTGGATATCCCAGAATATCAAGGTTTGTACTCTGAATCAAATTTATTGTGCATAGAAGTTGATTTTTTGATCTTAGCCCCGTTATTCTCAATTTGTGTGGGGATGTGCATGATCTGATCTTAACAGCTGATTCTTGATTAAATAAGCAGACTGGCTTATTTCTTTTTGTTCTTATGTAGGATCATTTCAAAAAAAGACAAAAAATGCCCATCAATCTCAAATATATAGGTTGGTAACTTGAGAGTTTCTGTTCCTTTCTTTTACAATGTCTTCTAAAATTATAGTAGCTATGCTCATGAGTGTGATGTAATCAAGTGGTGATCTCTGATGTCTGGCAGATCCTACATATATGATCCGTGCCATTCCAAGCAATGCATCCGACAATGTCTACTGCACACTGCTTGCTCATAGTGCCATTCATGGTGCAATGGCTGGTTACACAGGCTTCACAGTTGGGCCTGTCAATGGCAGACATGCTTACATTCCCTTCCATGTGAGTACCTACATAAGCTGAGATGCCTTTCAATTTTGCGTGGAGTAATCAGTAAAAGGCTTTCCTGCCAGAGTCATGGGGATGTAAATAACCAAAATTTCTCATCTTCCTATCTTGAAAGACCATTTGAAGTCTCACTACTGAACTTTCGTTAGCCTGCCCAATGACCTTCATTAACTATAACATGGAAGTTGGTTGCCTTTACCTTTGGAAAAAAGAAGTCTCATTCTTCCATGTATGGGTTTGTTGTTCATCTTTTTAAAATTTTATGAACACACTAGGCATTTCTGTGGTTAAAGATAGTGGCAGGTAAAAAAAGTGAGTTGCTTTTAGCCAGTAGGCAAGATCTTCATGGTTCATTCAATGACTGAAGTAAGCTTATGCCACAATATTACTCAAAAGTCAATAATAGTACCTAATTGTAATACTACTGGGTGATTCGATGCAGCGTGTGACGGAGACACAGAACATGGTTTGTATAACTGACAGGATGTGGGCAAGATTGTTGTCATCAACGAACCAGCCCAGCTTCTTGAGTGCAAAAGATATTGGGGAAGCTATGAAAGAGGAAGAAGAACCACAAACACAACTCTTGGAAGGTGGAAACCATGCGTGAGGATGGCAAATTGGAGAGCAAAGAGAACCATCTATAGGGGCTGTGTCCATTTTTGGGGGGCTATTTTGTTTTTCTCCAGGAAGCAGTTGAATGTGAATTCATCTATAATGCTCCCGCTGACTATTGGACGGATTGTGAGTTTTTATTTTTTTATTATTTTTATCTTATGGAACTGTTTTATTAATCTTGCCTTGTAACATCAAGAGATCCTTTGTGCTTGGCTGCACAGTTTTTATTTATCAAGTTATGCCGTTTTTTTCCCCTTGGGTTTCAGTGTAATACTACTGAAGCAAATATGAATAATACCACCATTTTAGGGAAAACTTTGGTTGCACCCAACCTCTTCTCATGGGGCTCCTGCCGTGGAAAGGTGACTGGAAATTCTGGGATTCACAATTTGTCGATTTTGACTAAAATCATAATGGTTTAGGATGAAACACAATCTATCCAACATTCTACTGTAATATTACAGGATCAAATAAGAAGGAAAGGCAAATAAGTCTAGCTATGCAGGAATGGGATTTCTGGTTTGTTCAACCCATCTCAGGTTAATATGGAGGCAATGCTACAGGTGCTTTCCCAGAAAAAAGCATATCGAGGGATGTCGAGACTTCGGTCAAACCCATGCCTTATCTTAGCCAGTATACCAAGCCTCTTCATAGTGCCCGGGGGACTATGTTCTCCTTCTATTGCCGGAGGTAATGGCAGTCAAGATGGGCACTACTCTGTGGGGGTTAGGGAACCAGCTCTATGGAATTGTGGTTAAAGCAAAATATGTCTCCCATTATGATTTGAGATTAGATGAACAGACCTGATCAGCTTCTTATAATTTTGAACATTCATTCTAAATTACTTGACTCAATATCTGTTGGTCTTGCTTCAGATGGGAGCCCCGATATCTTATTCAGTTATTCCTCATAGGACATACTGACCATGGCCATACACATTGTTAGCAAGGTTGAACCTTTAATATTCAGACAAACTGCATAGTAAGAAAGGTGGATTAGTGGCCTTTTATTAGGTGGTCTCTATCCTCTACATCCACCTAAAAGAAAGATATGCATCAAGAATTTGAATGCCAGCAACCAGGAAAACAATTCCTATTCAATTAACAAGTAGATCCATATAGAAAGGAGAAAAGAAGGAAAAGGTTAAAAATAAATGTGGCTTTCTTCAAGTCTGTCAACCTCTTTGGATGTAAATCACCATTCTTGGGAGGTGTGATCTTGATGAATAGAGAAAATTAAATGACCGAGTGTCATTACATTAATACAATTAGAAATTAAGTACTCCGGTAGCATTTCTCCACTTTAGTTATTGTTTAATGCCTTTAAAAACAACATTAAAATAGGAATAATTCTTTTAGGATCACCAGGTCCAGGGGCTTAGGTGACTCCACTTTAATCATTGTTTATGCCTTCTAAAATAGCATTAAAATAGGAGCAATTCTATGAGGACCACCAGGTCCATCTACTTGGCTGATTCCTTATTCTGATCAGACCAAATTTTGATTGGAAACGGGCTAACAGAAAGAAAAAGGGTAACTACTTCAATCAAGTGGTCAGATATATAGAGAGATATTGCTGCCCTCTACTTGTCCTAATTAATAACTGTGGTCTCTTACCATCAGAGATGGGGATCTCTCTCTCTCTCTCTCTCGCACACACACACACACACACACACACACACACACAAAGATTAGAATCATGACATTCAAATTCAAATTATGCCAAGAAATTAGGAAGGGTGGAGAGTTGGACTGTGCATCGTAGTACATTTTTATGTAATAAGAAATTGCGGTTTATGATCATTGAGCAAATAGAGAAGTTGCATTAATGTTGTCTGGACAAAATCAACATCTTGATTGCCATGGTATTATGTCGGAACATGACTGCAGACAGCAGCATGCATCAAGACAGATCTGCAAATTGTCTCTGAGCAGAATTTCCACATTTAATTGAATCAGTAACCATATTGCTGAACCATCACATCAAATGAAGAACATCTCTAGCCAGCCTTAGAGGTTTCACGGAAGAGAAAAGTCTCCATCTGCAATTAAACCACCCCTGTAGATGCCAGAGGGGTCTGCATTTTGAACAATCCAGGGATGCTCAAGAAGCTTGTGTAATGGGAGACGTTGTGAAGAATCCTTGACAAGCATCTAGTTTCCACAAGCAATTCAAAACTCAAAACTCCTCATATGCAGGAACATGACAAATTTCAAATGCTCATAGACAGGGGAAGGAGATCTCACCTGACTAATAAGGTCCTTTGCTGCGGAAGAAGCCATTGGTTTTGGAGGAAACTTGAGATCCACTTTTACTATCCTGCATATATGTTTTAATCATGTACATCAGCATCTTATGGGAAAAGGATTGCACCCAACAGAAATAATTAATTTCAGAAATCAGAAATCTTCTGGTCCAAAACATAGATTTAATGCCCATAGCTAGAAAATATGCCAGCTCCAAAAGTTCACATTCATTGTGAAAAACAGAAATTGCTCACTGACATTGAGAATAACATTGTCAATGTCCTTTTTCCCGTGAAAAGCCATCATGGGAGAGGGAGTGCAAAACTAGCATTTTCTGTTGAAAGAAATAATTAGAATAGCATTTTCTAATAAGAGGGAGCTTGCAAGATTGGTAGTTTGGACAATGCCTTCTGTTTACCTTCTATATGTGTCTGAGTGTTCTTTTGCTTCAAATGGGGGTACCCCATAAAGGAACTCATAACAGAGGATACCAAGGCTCCAAATGTCAACACTTGCGTCGTGCTCTACACTCTCAACTGTAAACAGAAAGAAATTTTTTACTAAACAACCAAACCGGAAAATATAGGCAAAGCAAAAATTCTTATTAAAGCATTTCGTTCCTTCACAGTGGAGCATACCCATTTCAGGTGGAAGGTAATCCAGTGTACCACACATAGTCTGCCTGCGATTAAACGTATGCACAGACCAACCAAAATCTGCAATTTTCAGTTCACCCTGTGGATAGCATCAGGCATTGAGAATAAGTCCATGAAATGCCATGCAATCAATACAAGGAAGTGAGAATTCTGCGCCAAACTTGAGATTATCACCTGCGCACCAATCAGAAGGTTCTCCGGTTTGATATCTCTATGTATGACATGCTTTCCATGGCAATATATGAGTGCCCGTGCTAATGATGAAATATACTGTACCACCACATGCACCATCCCATAATTTCTAGTTAGGTAAAATAGATGGTCATGAAAAATTGGAGAAATATGAATTCATGTCACTTCATCAGTATTAATAAGAATATGTCAGTGACATACGGATAGAATAATGTGAAACTGTGGCAATCTTCATAGGTAGAGGGCTCACCGTCGCAGCACGCTTTTCACTGAAGTAGTTGCATTTCTGAAGTTCCTTATAGAGTTCACCTTTGGCTGCATGTTCTAGTATCAAATAAACCCGTGTCTGCAATAATTATATGAAAATAATAATAATTGGTCAATGGTTCAATTTTTTGTTCCCTTGAGTCTTGGACTATGCATTAGTACTTAAAAAAAAAAAAAAAAACAAAAGAAAAAGAAAAAAAAATCAATGTTGGACTAAGGCATTGAGATGGTTCATCAGTTTTCAGACCTGATCATAGAAATATCCATAGAGACGTAGGATGTTAGAGTGCCGTAGATGGCTTTGTATTTCAACCTCCCTGCGTAGCTGATGCTCAACCTGAGATTGCTTGAGCTGGCTCTTGAAAAGTACCTTGAGTGCCACGATGTGACTGCTCTGTTTTGATGAAGGAATAGTTTTATGTTATTTGATGATGGAAGATAAAGACGTAAAGAATGCATGAAACTACATGAGGGATTTCAACAAGCATGTGAAATGAATAGTTCAAGCTTGAAGAGAATATGCATAATTTAGGTTTCAATTTTCAACAAAATGCTTACATTCCAGGAACAAATGACAAACAGATCATATGCAAATGGAGTGTTTGGTTTGCGTAGTATGAATTTGTAACTCTTACAAAGCTTTAATCCCTTCCTCTACCAATGATAAACGGAAACCATGGAACACCATATGCAAATGTCAATAAAGGACGACAACATTGATACAATACACATACGGCAGTAGGGGAAGATAAGATCTGCAAAATCTCGAGAACAGAAGGTTGAGAAACATCTGAGACTTTGGTAATGTTTTAATTACAGACCATGTTGCTTTTGGTCGAAGATTCCAGCTGCAAAACCCTCTTTTTCCCCCTTTATGGGTCCTCCTCACATAACTGCGATGCCTTACAGATTCCTGCATGTTTCTTATTACTTTGGATCTCCCAGTTTACTATCATTCGAACGGACAAGAGCTCAAAATTAAATGATTAATAGACTACAAAGACACCTAGTATCAGCTAGCATTCCACAAAAACCCTACCCGATTCAAAAACTTGGAAAAAAACATGAGAGAGACAAAAGATTCCTCCAAAACAAATATGCAATTGGAATCCAAAAACAAACCTTCTTTTCCCTCGCCAGATAGACATGACCGAATTTTCCTCTTCCAAGGGGCTTCCCAATGTCAAAATCATTGAGAGTCCACCTTGTTTTCTCTGCTGGGGAAACCTCTGAAGAAGTCTGTGAAAACGAGGAGAGACAAAAGGAAAATAATACTTAGACTATCTCAGGAAGACATGCCCATCGTAAACCCAAGAAGAAACAATTGTCATTCCAAGCTTGCAAGAGGAAACAATTCAGCCAGACGAGAATTAAAATCCCTAGAAACAGTAAAATCCATGAAACTGTCCTAACTAGCCCCAAATTGCCCAGATTTTCTAATCTGTTAGAAAAAAGAAGAATATGGAAAAGAAAGAATGATGGAAATTAGATAACCCAATTAAGCACTAAAAAGAACCCTAAGAATCAAGGTTTCTTCCAAGCAGGACATGATGGGGTAAAAACGAAAAACCCCCAAACGCTAATGGAAAACCCTAATCAGATTGAAACATAAGATAGATAAATACCTTCTCTCCAGATTGTGCTTCTGCAGCGATCGCCATGTGGTAAAGAGGGAGAGAGAGAGAGAGAGAGAGAAAGAGATGGAGAGAAGGAGAGAGAAAAGGAATGAGCGATGAAAGGCAAGCGGACGAAACGACTAAGGAAAAGTTGTATTTTTTTTTTGGACTTTGGACATCTCCTCCCAGGTTTACAACGGTCGGATTTGTGCGCCAGCTGGCACATTTGAATTAGCGTTCGCGAGGGAAGTATACAGTGACATGTCGGCGTAATTCTAGTTTCGTACGTCTTCGTCCATTCTCCATCAAGCTCGCACCGGTAGCCCTACCGAGCCCAATATATTTATGGTCGGATCCGGACCGACTTGACTAATAAATGTGTCGGGTCTAAGTCTAGCCGTTTATAAATTGATAGTACACGGTGCAAGGGGTAAGCCCAATGGGCCTTCTGACCAATCCGGCCCATTTACAAGCCCGACTCAGATTGACATGTTTAGTTCGATCGTTTATATAGGTATTTTTTTTTGTTTTTTTGTTTTTTTTTTCATAGAATAGAGTATTTGTTGATATTTTTATCGATTACTCACTGTAATTAAGTGTAATATTTTTTCAAAATGGTTGGTAATTTAATATAATAAATTAAAATATCTTAAATCTGACAAAAATAAACACCGTTTAAGGCTTTATTGGTATATTACACTGTTTAAGGCCCGATTATAGCCCGATTAACCCAATTAGGAGAAGCCCGACTAAAGCCAAAAACCTAAACAAGCTCGACACGACACCGACTCATTCCTTAAATATATATATATATATATATATATAGGTCATGGTCTGAGGATATAGGCCCGCCAAATCTGACTAAGGCCAATTGAAACTGGCCCAATCCAATCAATTAACACCCCTAATCCAACTCATGAGTAAGTCTGGATCATAAGAGATATCTAACGGCCAGATATATAGTTCATGACGGAATAGATGTAAATGAAGCTTGAATTTAGTCTTACCTTAAAAAAAAAAAGGGTAAACTTTGTTGATTTTACAAATTCATTTTACAAAAATCCCTCTTCCATTAGCTTTTCCTTTCAAAATCAGCCACTCTTATGCAGAAAGAGGGAATAAAGAGAAAAATATCCTTTTTTATAGTCTATAAATCTACGGTGCGCTAGAAGATAGAACTGGGTTGGGTTTTTGAAAACCCAGGCCCAACTTAGGGTCCTCAAGCCTCAGCTCAGGTTAGGATCAACGGTCCCACCCATCACGAACAACAATTAACAGTTTTGTTCTTTGATATAATTCTAAATTCATACAATAAAGGTATTTTGAATCATAAAAAATTATGACTTTTAATATTGTGTTTTGTCTTATACCGAAAGGATCTTTTGTTCGATGGAATAACATTTTTTTTGTTAACGAAAATAAAAAAACTTCAATTAAGAGCCATGATAAAAAATTCTTAGAGTATACTGAATTAACTTTTACCCTTCTACCGAATAAGGCAAGGCTATTCTACCAAAAAAAAAATAAGGAAGGCTCAAGGGTGTTAACAGGTTCGGTTTTGATGTATATGGTATGGTTCAATTTGGTTCACATTTATTTGGTTGAAACCAAAATTGAACCATTTATTAAATTGTCGCACTTTCTAAAACCAGAACCGTTTTAAATGGTTTTGATCACGATTAAATCTATAAGGTTTCTAAACAGTTAGTAATCGGTTTGCTAATTGAACTGCCTTTAGTCCTGAAAAGCCTATCCATGCACCCCTTACTACTCTCTCTCTCTCTCTCTCTCTCTCTCTCTTTTTAAAGAAAATTATATTAAGAAAAGAGGTAGTACAATAGTATGAAACATTGAATTAGCTACAAAAGATGGAGGGTTATCCTCCCAAGTAAATATTCAATGATTTTATTTTAAATTTTGTTTTTTTTTGTACGAATAAAATTCTATTCACCATGAGGCAAAAAGGACAATACAAGGCTTAACAGATTCTTCGGACATGGAGACTCACAAGAAAAACTATGAGGGTATGAAACATCGGCCATCCCGTTCTTAGCCATACTAACATATACAAAATTACAACAAGAGAAGGAAGATTTCAGCAAAAGAATATCCTCAACAATGCACAAAATGGAGGAAGGACCACGGGGGGGGGGGGGAGAGAAGGAGCCAAGCACTTGACAAGGGTAAGGCAATCCGAGAAGACAGAAATCTCAGAGATTCCAAGATGCCCAGCAAAGTAGAGTGCCATCCGAATAGCAAGTGCCTCACACACCACCGTTGGAGCAAGAGCCAAATGATCTGATGCAATCAATCTAATTTGCTTATCATGATCAAGGATAAAATAGCCAATCTAAGGGCTTTTGGTCTCGTGCTTGTTGCCGCATCAGAGAAGATGGAGAAGAAACCCCTTGAGGGGGTGGACTTGGATGACCATAAGATCTCAAGCTTGTTGCCTAGGGAGAATCAAGAATCAATGACACGACTTCATCAATTGACCTTTTATAACTGAAGTCATTCAAGAATGGAAGGGCGAGATGGAGACACTAAAGCATCATGCATTCCTTATCTTCCAAATCTCCCACATAATCATTGCATGGGAGGCAAAGAAAATATGTGGTTCTCTTTTGGTAGCACTAGGAGGGTGCCCCTACTTTAGGATCCACTGACAAAGATAGGACAGGGTGGGCATCAACTCGCAAGGAGATAGGGGAAGCAAACCACACTTGCTTTGTCAGAGGACACCCCAACAGGGAATGTTCTACCATTTCGGGTTCAAGACCACATCCTTTACAAATATCAGCATCAACAACACGCCTCCTCTTTATATTTGTGAGGACCCCCAAAGTACCGAGACAAGCTTTTCAAATAAAGCATTGCACTTTGGTGGGATTTTAGAATTCCAAATAATTTTGCACACCTCTTTTGGAGTCCCAAGTGCTAGTTTAGTGGATTTGGATGAACATTAGGATTGTTGGGCTCCCAACCTGTAAGCTACCTTACTTGAAAATTTTTCATTTGGAGTGGGTCCCCAACACAGCCTATCATGTCTCCCCTCAAAACTAATAGGAATCTACACATTCAATCTCGAATGGAAGAAAAAATGATCTTAGCTTCATCAAATCCCACTTAGCCTGCTCATCAATAAACTCCAAAACTTTACGGAATGGACAATCTGGTGGTCTCAGAAGGTGAAGTCTAAATCCTTCCAGGGACAGACTCTAGGGATTCTCCCAAATATGAATAGACTAGCCATTGCCCATAATCCAAAGCAAGCCCTTCTCAAGCAATTGCCTCCCATGCAAGATGCTCCTCCAAGCCCAAAAAGGTCAACCCCTCACTTGGGCATGTAAAAATTCCTCATGTGGAAAGTAAATACATTTTAAAATCTTAGCCCAGAGAGGCTCACCATTTGCGATCATTTGTCACCCCAACTTCGCAAACAAGGCTTGGTTTTGAATATTTAGGCCTTTTATATCCAACTTTGGAAGACACAGATAGTTTATTGCCACCCAATGAACTTTCCTTTCATCTTTTTTTTGGCCCCACAAAAAGTTGCAGCTAGCCTTTCCAATATCATTCAGAAGCCCATGAGGAAGCCTAAAATGGGACATATGATAAGAGGGGGAGGCTGTCACCATCGATTTGAGAAGGACTTCTTTTCCAAATGGGGATAAGAGCTTTTCTTTTCAACCCACAATCTTACTAATAGTTCTATCTCTGACATGTTGAAAGGCTGCTTTCTTATTCTTCCCAATTTCTGATGGTAGCCCAAGATAGGTCTTAGGATGCATCATGCCATCCACCTTGATAATTTTAGAAAAAATACAGCAAAGTCTCACGGGTGTGTTTGGAGAAAAGGATGCAGATGATTTCTAACCATTCATTGCTTGACTAGATGCCCCATAGTATATAGATAGTGCATTCTTAAGGCTTCGCAAAGAGTTATGGTTTGCTTGAAGGAAGATAAGACAATCATCGGTGAAGAAGGAATGCATTATCTGTGGACTAGTTGCTTTTATCTTCATCCCATTAAGACTTCTATTAGCAACAACATTAGAAATCAAGGAAGTCAAACACTTAGAGCACAAAACAAACAAACTTGGGGAGAGGAGATCACCTTGCCCAAGCCCTCTGGAAGGCTTCATACATCCTTTTTGCACACCATTCAAGAGAAAGGAATAGGATATTGTACTCACACATTGATAGATAAGTTGCACCCACTTTCTACACAGACCCATTTTCATTAGGATAGTAGAAAGGAAACTCCATTCGATTCTATCATAAGCTTTCATCATATCTAGCTTAATAACGGTAATGTAACTTTTTCCTTTCTTCAAGTGCTTCATATGGTGGAACGCTTCATGAGCTATCAAAACATTCTCTAAAATACTTCCACCTTCAACAAAAATAGTCTAATCTGGAGCTATGATCTGGTCAAGACATTTATTTAACCTCCTAACCAGCACTTTGGCAAAAATTTCCATACACCACATTACACAAGTTGATAGGGTGAAATTGGTCAACTCTCTACCTCTTTGACTTTTGGGATAAGGAGGATATGAGCCAGGTTGAGACCCTTTAGAAAAAACCCCGACTCAAGAAAAGAGTGCATTTCTTTACAAACTTCAAGCCCAATAGTAGACCAGTAAGCTTGGAAGAACATTGGAGGGACGCCATCAGGAACAGGAGATTTTAGGGGCTTTATACTAAACACCACCCTTTGAAATTCATCATTAGAGATAGGAAGACAAAGTTCCTGATTCATCTCATCAGTGAAACTAAGAGTAATGAATTGGAGAGCACAATCCAAATTCAAAGATCCTTCCAAGGCATAAAAGTTATTGAAGAAAAAAAAGACTTCCCTATCAATATCCATTTTCTGCTCCAGCCATTCACCACTCAGTGTTTTAAGTCTTCTGATCTTGTTCTTTGTATTGTTGAGGAATGGAAGAATTTGGTATTTATGTCCCCTTCTTTCAGGCATAGGATCCTGAACTTCTACTTCCAATGAGATTCTTGTTGGTCAAGTAAGAATTAGAGCTCAGCTTGCACATTTGCTTCCCTCTCAGCCATACTCGGGTGCCATGACATAGTCTGGATCTCTTTTATATCCTCCATTTTCTTTAAAACTTCTTCATCCACATTTTAACATGAAGTCTCTTTCATTTGGTCAACCGATAATAGACATTGTTGATTTTTTTGTGGAGCTTAAATATAGCAGAGCATTGCCACTCAACTACTCAACTAACAATTTCCTCATCACACCTAGGGAGGGTCCTCCATCTATTTTCAAAATTAAACATTCGCTTTCCTGAAGGGGGAGGGGGTGCACATCAACCATAATAGAGGAGTGATCCGAGCCACAGGCTGGCTCAATATAAACTCCCACACCCGAAAACTTATCCCTCCAAGAAGTGGAACACAGAGCCGTGTTTAGCTTCTCCCTAATTAGACCATCACCCAATCTCCTATTAGACTAAGTAAAGAAGGCCCCTTTTGAGCACATGTCCATGAGAGAACATTAATCAAGAAAGAATTGAAGTCCGAGATCTATCTTTGCTACAACACATAGAGTTTCATTAAAATCTCCACACACCATCCAAGGGACATTGATCGAGCTTCCCAAAGTCATAAGTTGTTGCCAAAACTCCAGTCTATCCAAAGTTTTAGGAGGACCATAAATTAGGGACAGTCTCCAAAAATTTGCATCACCATTGAAACATACATCATAGTCAATCATTCGGCAAGAGCTAAAAATAATCTATAGAGCTGCATCAGACTTCCACATTACATATGGACCCCATTGTTTCCAATGGGTCTACAATAGCAAAGTTAAAAATGCAAGAGAACTACATAATAATTTCAATTTATCATAACCAGACTTTGTTTCCATAAAAAAGATCACAGAAGGACGATACCTAGCCGCCAAGGTCCTTAGGAATTGCACTGTCAAGGGGGCCCCCAAACCCTTGATAGTTCTAGCTCATGATCTTCGTAGCTCTATATGGGTTCGAGCACTCCTTGGTCCCGAGGGTTCATCATCAGCTGCATTGGATGGATATAGTGAGAAGCGAGCAGCATGCTTCCACTTCCTACTGGGTAAAAGGGTGCCTCCATTATATACTCCATTTACCCGAGTTGCATGCTCCACACGAACGATGCAAGGATCAAATTCCATTTCCTTATCAGGGGCAGAATCAGGGATATGTCCTGCTATAGGGAATGGGTTAGGGAAGAGAAAAAGATAGGGGCAAGGAATGGAAAGGGAGAAGGGTAATGGGCAACAAGGGAAGATGGACTGAAGACCTGTTTATCGAGAGAGGGGTTATGAGGGTTCACCTCCTCTATCATCAAGGGGTTGGAAGGGCTAGAGCTATCTGATGGGTTAGTGGTAGGACTTGGAGAAAGAAATAAAGCATGGGTTGGAGTGCACGCAACGGATTTTAAAGAGCATGGGATATGTTTATTGCATGGTTTATTGCATGGTTTTTGCTCAATGGGACCAATTTTTTTATCAGAAGCATCTCCCCGAGTGCAACTCAAAACAGAAGAGTGTATGTTAAGTTTCAATGGGTAAGGCTCGAACATGTTAGATCTAGTGACAGGGGTTTGGAAAGATAGGATAACCTCCATATGGCCCAAAGCATTTAGGAGGCCCATGTGGGGGTCATGGGCTTGGGCATCAGATGGTCCAATAGAAGTTTTTAGGTATGGGTTTAGAAGATTTTCTAGGACCTAGGCTGTACTAATCGAGCCAAGGGGAGGATCAGACCAGTCTAACTAAGTATCAATCACCGAACCCAGCTAGTCTTGGTTCCCTTAGCCATCGTCTTCAATCTCTATTGAGGGTGGAAACCCTAACAGCAACGATGGCGGCTGAGGTGGGCCAAGGGGAGCATGCTCTCTAGTAGGTATTGGCCTCTGTGAATGTTGAGAACTTGTTAGTGCATGACTAATCACCTCACTAAAAACATTTGGAGCACCTTGTTCGGGACCACTCACATTTCGTTCGTTCATAGCATCTCGACTTGGGTTGGAGTAAGGATCTTCTTTAGTCCTTGGACCACCTCGAGGGTCCTGCATGCGAGAGGAGAAAGGGCAAGAATCTCGAGCAGGGCACGGTCGGTTTGCATCACATTCGTGATCTCGATTGTGATTTTCAATCCAATCGAAGTAATCTAGGAAATGACCGTCTGTATAACCAAGGAAACCACAAAAGAAACAGAAAGTTTCTAATCTTTCATATTTAAACTCCACTTTAGTAAAGATGTTCTTGTTCTCTGTAGCCTTGCCCCTCGACACAAGGGTTTCCGAACATCAATCCACAAAAGGATAAGGACAATGTTTTGATATGGATATAGTCCTGAGATTACACTTCCATCAATAGGCTTTCCAACTTTTGTAGAAAGCTTTGAGGCAATAGAAACTATATGGAAGGCTGACGACAAACCAAAAACTTGGATCCAAATCTTCAGGTAGGAAAAGATATCAAGATGACAATCATTTTTTGGGGACCAGGTCTTGAGAGGGATCCAGTGGCCTTAGACTAACCAAGGACCATTGTTGAGTGCTCCATGGACATCAAATTGGTGGAATAACTTAATGAGAAAATACCCCTAAGCTTGTGGTTCCAAAGTCATTCCCCCATTCGGACTCCAAGCTTTCATAACCAACCTAACCAAGCTATGTTTCCATTCTTCATGGATACTTTCTAGAGTATTTTTTTCAATGGCCACTGGTTCATCAACATCATTGTCACCTAGGATTCCTAGCAGATCTTCTTCCAACACTTCATTCCACTGATATTCAGTCATTCTACAGCACAAAAGAGGGGGGCAAGGAGACTTGAGGATTTGGAGACGAGAAGATAAATAGGTTTGGGAACCTTTTGTTTGTTTGTTTGTTTTTTTTTTTTTTTTTAGGGTTGGGAGCTAGTGGGAGGCGGATAAAGAAGGATATAGAAGTTTGGGATCTAAAGAGTGGATGGTAGATGAGGACAAGAATCAGGTGATAATGGAGGTCAAGGAGGTTTAGAGAAGGTTTAAAGAAGGCTAAGGGGATGGCTGGTGTATCACACACTAAGCAGCTGCAAGGGAGGGCTGCCTTAGTGCATTAAGGGAGTGTTGGGTTGGGTTGGCCAGATGTTGAAAGAGGCAAAGGCAAGAGGGCCCCTAAGGAGCAAAACATCAAACATGTGGAGGATGCTGGCACAAGGGCAGGCCAAAACGGAAAAAGCGGGACTAAGCACTGAAAGCAATTACCCATTTCTCTATCTCCTTGATATTTGATGATGATGAGAATCAAATGAGGCTAAAGCATCCACAACATAATTTCCCTGATGACAACTATGGACAACCTTAACTGAGACAAAAAGGAGCAAAGTCTTTTGCAGTCTTCAATAATAATAGTGATCCTCCAGGAATAGTGGATAAACAACCAGAAATAAGATAAAAAATAAGTTGGGAATCTCCTTCAAGACTAACATGAGTGAAGTTATGATATTTGGCCATCTTTAATGCAAAACGAGTTGCAAGTGCTTTAGCCACATAAGCAAATGTTTCTCTAACATAAAATGCAAAGCCAACTGCCAGAATTGTTACGACATACTCCACCAATACCTCGTAGAGCTGGGTTTCCAAAAGAAGATCCATAAAATATGATCTTAAGGAAGGGATTCACCAGAGAAGACCAGGAAATATGAATGGTGCGACATTGTCGAGAGGTGTAATTTGTAGATTTGAAATATTCAGTGGCCATTTTCTTACTTTTGAATATGATAGAAGAAGACAAGGAAAGATCATTATTGTACAATGCAGCATTAAAAGATGTCCATAGATGCCAAATGAGAGTACCAAAGTAAGAGGAATCCATGCTTTAGTATTGACCTGAATATACAAAGTGAATAAGTTGGAAGCCCATTGTTGAATTGACCCTTTGGAATTTGGGATAAAATCAAGTCTTGAAAATCTCCATACTTCAGAAGCATGAGAACAAGTGATAAATATATGTTGAGTGCCATAGAATAGATGGAGCAAAATGGACATGTAGCATTAATATTAACTTCTTTATTACATAAGAGAGCAGGATGAGGAATAGAGCCATGTAACAACTTCCAAAGAAAAGATCTAACTTTAGGAGCACATTGTAAATGCCAAAGCTTCAGCCATATGGGATTAATAACTTGATCATCAACAGTATGTTTGAGCCTATAGGTTGATGCCACTGAGAATTTTCCATCAGCTATTGGATACCAAATAAATGTATCATAAACCTCAAAAGAGGGATGGGGATAGATAAAATTGATTGAGCAATATCATCCGACCACCAATTGAAAATTAAATATGAATTCCATTCTTTAACATCAGCAAGGGTAAGATCAGCCACAGTGGTAGGAGCTTGCAAGAATAAAGGATATGGAGCCAAAGGAGGAGGAAAATCAGGAATTCAATAATCAAACCAAATATTTATTTTACGACCATTTTCCACTCTCCAAAAGAGACCTTTAAGCAAGAGGGATCATCCTTTCAAAATAGAGGACCAACCCCAAGATGGAGCATTATGGTGGGGAGCATGAAGGAAATCAGTCGAGGGGTAGTATTGTGATTTCATTGGAGTACTCCATAAAGACTGAGGAGAAGAAATGAGAGACCAAGCTCTTTTGGCAAGTAAAGCATGATTCATATTAGTTGCAAGTTTCAAATTAAGACCTCCTGATTTAAAGGACTTACAAATAGTACTCCACCCAATGGTGTGAATATGAGATTTGTCACCATTAGATCGAAAGAATTGTCATCCCATAGACTCAAGTTTTTGCCAATATCTGCTGGGAGGAGAAAACAAGACATATAATGCTATGGAAGAGCAAATAAAGTGGATTTGATAAGAACTTGTTATCCAGCTTGCTTTAGAAGTTTAGATTTCCAAGTGCTCAACCAAAGATTGACTCTATTAAGAAGCTCAGTACATGCATTCTTCTTACGCTTTCCATGAACAAAAGGAATTCCAAGATAAAAGGATTTGGCTGAAGAAGATTGAATTGAGAAAGTTTCGAAGAAAAAATTTTTCATGATGGAAGAAAGATTTGGACTGAAATGAGTTTTTTTTTTTCTCCAAATTAAAGGATTGACCTGAATGAGAGCAAAAGACATCAAGAATTGATTTGATCGCTCCTAGCCTCTTGAGGAGTTTCATGGACAAATAAAATAAAATCATCTACAAAAGCAAGATGAGCAAAAGAGCGACTAGATCTTGAAATCTTGATACCATGAATTTTTTTATTAGGCAAGGCTAAGGATAGATGGGATGAAAGGACTTCAACAAAGAGAACAAATAGGTAAAATGAAAGGGGATCGCCCTGTCTAAGACCACAAGAAGGTTTAAAATATTCAAAAGGAGACCCATTTAAAAGGATGGCCATTTAAGGGGTTCGAACGCAAAATATATTTCAACCCATAAAGGATCAAATCCAAAATGAAGCAGAGTGCCCTTAAGGAAATTCCAATCAGCACAATCATAAGCTTTACTCATATCTAGCTTGACCGACATCAACCCAAATTTACCTCCTCTCTTTCTGGAAATAGTATGAGCAAGTTCATCACAAACAAGGATATTGCCTCGAATATTTCTATCTTTATAAAACCATTTTGTTCAAAGGAAATGAATTTATGGAGAAGAGGTTTGAGACGATTGACAATAATCCTAAAAATGATTTTATATGAGAAATTGCAAAGACTGATGGACGATACTCACTAATAGATGATGTACCTAGGGATGAAAGTAATAAATGTACGATTAAGAAAAAAATAAAATGTACCAGAAGAAAAGAACTAAAGGGTAGCATCTAAAACATGGTTTTCAATAACAGGCCAAAGTGCCAAACCTTGTGAAAGAAAATGCCAGGAAAACCATATGGTCCAAGAGATTTAAGGCCAAGGCATAATAGTTCTTTTAATTTCCTCAGCTAAAACCGATTGAAGAAGATGCTGATTATCCCTGAAGATACTCTCCCCTTGATAGGATCAAAATACTCCAATCCTCAAAAAAAATTGGATGAGCAGAGTTACACAAACTCTCGAAGTGTGATTGAAAGGCATTAGCGATGGAATCTCTATCAGATAGAGAAAGATCATTATGATTAATCTTGTGAATATTGTTAAAATCTCGCCTTCAGACTATAGAACTATGGAAGTATTGGGTGCAAGAATCACCCTATCGAACCCACTTATCTCAAGCTTTTTGTTTCCAAAATTTGACTTCTTGAATAAAGGATCTTTTAAGATTGGCCTCGAGGCTTTTAACATGGAGAAACCATTGATCAAAGCGAACAATTGTAGGTGCTTCAGAAGATAATTTAATATCCCTTTGGAGATTTTGAATACGATCAAAGAGATTTCCCACTTCGAAGAGATTCCATTGCTTGAGAGCCTTACTAACCATAGATAATTTTCAAAGCAAAACAAAGGAAGAAAAACCATGACAAGCAGAGCTCCAGGCATTAGCAACCGTAGAATAAAATATGGTTTTGAAATCCAAAACTGCTCAAAATGAAAAGGCTTATGGGGCACCAAAACATTGTATCTCTTTATAATAAGAACTCGATGATCAGATGTAGTCGTTAACTTATGAGAGGTGATCATATCCAAATGAAAGAGATCCGGTCTGAAGAACCCAAAAATCTATCAATTCGTTCCTCATGTTGAAGGCCAAATCTACGATTGGTCCAAGTGAAATCATAACCGCAAAAATTAATTAAACTGAATCAATCTCCGAGTTGGACTAGGCCAAATCGAAGCCAGCCCAATAAGTCTATTTTCACTTCCGATTTTGGATTTTGTACCAATTTTTAATCAGGTTCGTTCTGATTTTGAATGAGCCATTCGGTTGGGTCAGTACAAAAACTTACATTGTTGAGGGAAAAAAAATTACAAATTATTAAGAAATTCATATTATAGTTATATAAAAGTTCATGAAAAAAAATGCTTTTCTCTTTTTGGTGTAGATTTCGATCGTGCCAATCGGTTGGATCTAAGGGTGTTAATTAGTTCGGTTTCAGTTTAAATGGTGCGGATCGGTTCGGTTCGCATTTATTTGACTAAAACCATAACCGCACCATTTATTCTATACGGATTGTAAAACGGTTCACAATCGATTTGTTATAACTTGCAACCATCTCTAAACTGAAGATCATAAGCTTATTCAAAAATAATTGGCAACCGCAAATAAGAGATTCTATATTAATGATGGTATGTCTTAATTTAATAATCTAGTGCTATTTCTTTGCATGGCCATTCTCCAATCTCACTCGATTTATAACCCATGATCCTTTTCATCTCCCGAGCATTCCCTTATAAACCCATGAACCCAAGTTCCTAATTCTCAAGGCCGTGCAAATGAAAGAGATGAATGAATCATCATATCCTTAGATTAGAGTCTGAGAAGAAGAAGAAAGAAGATGGGAAGAATTGAATGAAGACTGTTTGGTTATTTTGTATCTAATAGATTAATCGTACGTACCTGATTGAGAAACTAGGGTTCAAACCATGAAAAGGGAAGTAGGGAACACGAGACGTCTCAAATCCATTTCATTCCAACCGCTTTTACTTAGGGTTATATTTTTAAAAGTGATATACCGATTCTGCCCTGCTTTATTTAATTGTTATACGGATTAATTGGATCGATTTAAACGGTTTCAATTCGGTTTGAAACAATGGGTTTCGCGGTTAAAACCAACTCAACCCATTTAGCTAATCGGCTTAAAACTTGAAACCATAACCGCACCATTTACTAAACGGTTTTGCGGTTTTGGTGTAATAGACCTGTTCGATTTTGGTAAATGGTTTCGGTTACAAATCCACATCCTTAGTTGGATCCAGTCGGTTTTTGTACTAGATCCATATAAGCCCAAGCCAAAGCCGACCAATAAGATCTCAATTTGGTCAGTTTGAACCGGTTTATTTTGGTGGGTCCGACAAATTTGGCTAGAATTTCAAAATAACAGGGTATTTTGGGGAACTTCCTATTGTGTATGATGATGACGTCGTCATCATCAAGATACGCGTAACTCTCCCACTCTCACAAGGAAAAGAAATATTAAGTCCACTCCCATGAAGTCCAAGTTATGCTCCGTTCAGTTCATATAAGGAACGCAAGGTCGACATGAGGCAGTAAAAGTAGTCTCCACTGCTCCATAAGATCGGTTGGTTTAGATTTGAACTGAAACTAATCTAGAGACCAAAATAAAAATCACCAAATAAACCTCAAGATTGTATCATAATTACACAACAGAAGACTTAATCATTTCATGATCAACATATGATTTATATAAATTAAAATATTCAAAATCTAAGATGGTGGTGACACGACATCTAAAAAGTAATATGGGCCTCAATTACATCCATCGACTCTAACCTAAAAATAAGTTCAAGTGTCTAAATCATGCAAATCATTACAATTTTTCCAAATAAATGAAAGTAAATAAATTCATAAAAACTAAACGTCCTTTGTCCGAATATCATCTCCTCCAGTAACTCTAGCACACTCATCACGTAATAATGCTCCTAATTCCCTATCTTTATATGGTTAATAAAAATGATAATCTTGGAAAAGGTTAATGAGAGAGAAATCGAAACCACAATCTATCTATAGATTAAAACTATGATGAATTCTAGTACAAAATAATTTCTCAAATCATTTACCATGAATATTTGAAAATCATAAATTCTGTCAAAACATGTAGAATATTTGAGAACCAAATTCCAATTAATAATCTCTGTAAAGTCCATGGTGTGGCATTATTAAATAAATCAACATATCATATCACATAGTATAATCACTAGGATGGGACTCGGTCTCTTGGCTCATAGAACCAATAACAAGCTCTTATGTAAACAACACACTGTTACCTCACCTCTTAGACCTCATACCTAACCATAGTGGAATTACAAGCGTTAAGCTCTTGGATTATAGAACCGGACCATGTCCTTAAATTGCACGGTCTTACTTACCTCATTCCTATGCTCAACAATCCATCCCAACACATAATCTTTTGTTAAAAGGGTTATTGTTCAATGATAACATAGTCCATATCAAATCCATAACATAAATGTTTCATTATGTTTTAAATAAAATAACATCATTGCACTCTTTCCATATTAAAATAAATCGTACTTCAAAACATGTGTAGTACCTCAAAATAGATTTTTTAATAAAATAAATAACAAATGCTAAACACCATGCTGTTCCAATTTATGTTGTTTTATTAATAATAATAGAAAACAATTATATATATAAAATAATAGTATATATATATATGTTATCTCACTCACCTAACGTTGCTCCAAATATTGGTTCCGTTTATTGCTCAAAGTAAAAGAATCTCAATACCTCCCTTATACAATTTTTTCAAAATTTGATCTTATCATATTCATCTTATTGACAAAGAAGAATATAAAAATAAATATATTTACCATTCCAAATGAGTTACAACCAGATCCTAATAAAACCTAATTCATAGATATAAATCTCCTAAGAAAATTACATCAGAAAACATTCCTAGATTAGGTATCCACTCCCCACTCTCCAAAATAATATCCAGATTATAACAGATTTTATCTAACAAATTTAAAACATTCATTAATCCACTTTTTCAAACTTAAATCACTTCCAAATTTCTTAGAGATTTATGAGACTTATAAAAAGTTATTGTAGTACAAAAATAAGATAATAAATCTAAGTATATGTTCCTCTGTCACCACCCCTATTCTCGGGTATAGAAAACAACCTAACAATGACCTTCGAATTACATAAATTGTTTGGCACATCAATTTAACTTCGAATTTAATGAAATTTTCAGGAAATCATATAAACACATACATGTACTCTTATTAATTATTTTAGGTTATAAAATAATCTCTATCTATGATCAATGACATGAACAATCTTGAACTGTTGTTCTCTCCAACTCATAAAATACTGTCAACATGCAAAAACCCTATTTTCTTCCTCATCACCTCTTAACCGAATTTGTATACCTTTAGCCCATGGTCTACCCCCATGTAACACATCAAGAAAAATTAAATCATAGAGTAGAATCTCCTATCTCTTACCTTGAAAGCTCTCTGCATCATTTCTATACAGTCTCTCATCCTTCAATGGAGCCTTCAAACTCTTCTTGGAATGTATAAGTCCTTCATCATAACCCAATAAAATTGTTGGAAATAGGTATCCGATGTTGAGAATTACATGATCGATATTGCTGAGATGCACTCCTTGGTTGAAGTAAGATGAACTGATGAAGAAGATCGGCACAGATTGTTGAAGTCAACGAACCAAACATGTTGAGTCGTATCACAAATAGATTCTTTCCATGTGGTCTGAAACACCCCCTACAATAGTATAATTGGGGATTCCTGCATTTTACCTTCAAGATAAAAACAACCATTAATCTCCGTCTGATTGTACACTGACCTTGATCCTTTGGGAGAGTAAGGCTAGGCCCAATAGTTCAGGAAAACAAAATCAAAAAATACTAGAGAAAAAAAAAACTATTTAGAAGTAGGGATTGTCATACTTTATATAGGAGAGGAAGTGGCACCTCCAATGGGTGTTTCCAAAAACCATGTCTCTTCTATAATACATATCTGTTGACTATTCAGACATACTTTCCAATAGTCACGCCTATTGGTTACTTAAGGTAGGTGCCTATTAGGAAGAGACAAGCCTCTCCAACACACACTTTGATAAAACAAAATAATATTTTGAATCTTTAATTTTAAAACAATAAAAAGATTCCAATAGAAATTCTCAATCTGAATCTTTTGCACAATAGGATCTCCAAAACTTTGGTCTCTTGCAACCTTTTTTGAGTTCCATCATTCTCCCCTATCCAAATTCTCAAGAACACCAAAGAAACCTATATCATAACTATAATAAAATACTAAAATCTTGTCCGGTTTCAAAAGATGAAGGACAAAGTGTTCTTACCTTTGGCCCTTCTCCTTTTTATTCTTCTTTCCCACACGTTTTGAGGTATGGGAGATATCTCCCTCACTCTCACGATTTGGGGTGGACCCTCCCAATCGTCCAACCTCTCTTTCTCATTTTCTAATTGATTTCAAACTCTTTCTCTCCTTCATTATTTTCACATAGCTAGAGGTTTCTTTCCTTAATTCTCTTTTCTCAACTTGTAAAGTTCCCATTCTTTCATGTTTGAAATTCCTCTCTTTATAGTATTTCGGTATGAAAAAAAAAAAAAAAATGTTTTGTAAAGGAATTCAAGTGTAAATTTGTTTGATACAGGTCGATACCAGCCTAATCCTTAAACCTTGCTCCATATTAACGAAGTCGAAACTATCTCCCCTTGATTAGGGGTGGTAGATGCTAAATTGAACTGATTAAAAAAGTCTGAACTGATTCCCTATCAGGTTGGCATAATTTGGGATATTATGATATCAATTAAAAATGGGACTCTACTGAGAACAGAACCAACACCGATATAAAACTGATAAAAACAACCCCCATCTTTTTTTTTTTTAACTATGTATAAATCAAAATCAAACTGCGCCGAGCCCAATATCAAACTGATAACAAAGCAATAGAGGAAATTGAAATAAACTAAACCAAATGGGACCAAAATAAATCAAACATTCTTTTGTCGGGCCATTTTCAATATACCCATATTAGCCTGAACCGGGTTCAGTCAAAACCGACCATTTAACACTATTACCCTTGATTATCTTGATGGTACCAATATCAAAGGGTGTCAATTGGCTTGGTTTTGGTTTTTTAGTTTAGTTTTGGTTTGGTTCAAAAAGTGATAGTGTGAACCGAAAATGAATAAAGAACCGATCCAGTTCTGGATTTAGATACTCAAGCCGAATTAATTCCATTTGGCTTGACTTTGGTTCTAGTTTGGTTCTATAATACGGTTTTAATTTGGTTCAGTAATACGATTTGGTAACTTAATTATCATATCAACATTAAAATCATTGAACCATGAATATGAGAGAGGGAATGAGATCATCAATGTGAGAAAAAACAAAGAAATGATAGTGACTCAGTGATAGGCCACAATTAATCCATAAATTAGAGAAGTATATGTTCCTTACTAAAGAGAAAAAGAGAAGTAAATGTTATGTTGGACAATGCATAACAACACATCACAAAACAAATCAATTTCCTCCATTAACTCATTTATTACGGATCCATTACCAATCCAAAAAAGTGTCCGAGTAGGGGCTAATTCGGTTCGGTTTTGGTTGGAATTAACGGTTCTTAAACTGGAACATACTCCTGGGGTAAATACTCAAGTACTCCTAAATGAGTTCTGATTTTCTATGCAGGGTCCCGTTCCTACTGTAATCCATACTTGGTTCTGGTTTTCTCCAACTCTCACACTGGTTGGTGATAAGGTGAGGGTCCCAAACCTATATTGTAGCCGGATTTGAACCAAATTTATTCGGTTTGATTAGGTATGATCTAATTGTTCCAAACCTATAGTGTAACCAGATTTGAACCGAATTTATTTTGTTTGATTAAGTATGATCTAATTAATTTGGCTCCGGTTCAGTTTCGATATCCAGTTTCAGTTTCAAATTGAAACCTGTGGGTCACTATAGAAAGGTGAGAGGGTCTATCCAAAAAGAGAAAGTGAAAAGAAAACTCGATCCTTTGGATTTTCTTTTAATATATTGACTTGTTTGTCAGGTAGAGACACAGAGCGATATAAGTACAAACTGAAGAAAAGGGTTAAAAAAAAAAAAAAAAAGAAAAAAAAAAAAAAAAAAAGAAAAAGGAAGAAGAGAAAAAAAAAAAAAAAAAAAAAGCTGTGTGGCTGTGAGAGAAAAAGAGAGAGAAAGAAACATGTCTAACATCAAACTAAAAGTATTTTACTCACACACATATATATATATATATATATATGATATCCATTGAAGCAATTAGTAGTTTAAGATGATTATTAAGTACAAAATTTATAAATTCAAAAAGTGTAGACAACTATGGCTTTTGTTTTTAGACAATCAATGGTTAAATGCTTTTTTCAAATATAAAAATGTTCATCTCTCTCTCTCTCTCTCTCTCTCTCTCTCTCTCTCTCTCTCTCTCTCTCTCTCTCTCTCTCTCATTTAGTTACCATTTACATGGAAGACTCGACTCAAACTCAATATTATTGAATAAAATTTGTCACTTAAATCAAATTTCTAACTTGTCCAAGTGTTAAGCTGACTTAGTTTAACTCATCAGTTACTAACGTGAAAAAATTATAAAAAATCAACCACTTCCACTTTTATAGAATTCATTTAAAAAATTGTTATGTTTTTCCTATTCAAAAACCAAGATATTCCCATGATACTACCATTGAAGTTAAAAGGAAAATATAGATAAAGGGCTTAATGGACTTGAACCACCATCCTCTTAAGGTATGGAACCATTTTCCACACCACAAGTACTCTACCAATTGAGTTAAAGACTCATTAAAATTATAAAATGTGTGATTGAAGAAAAAGGAAGCCAAGTATGAGATTGATAAGGAAATGATCATAAAAATAGCATTTCATCGTTTAAACTTATAAAATTGAGATAAATTTAAGCCAAACCATTAAATGAATTAATTGTTCAACAAGAAGAAATAAGTACAAAGAAAATCATTATCAACAATATAATTTATAATCTAAGTTATCATCTCACATATCTAAATTGGCGATTGTATAATGCCTTGTCCATGGGAGACAACTTAGGCACACAATACCTAAGGTCATAGCTTGAGACTGTCCTATATATAGTCAGTTCAGTTATTCCATTCAAACTGCTAAGCACCATGATCATAGCAACCCTTAGATAGTCACTTGAAAATACACCATTAAACTTCAAATTATATCTTTGATAAAAAAAAATTGAGGTCAACATGACTCAAACATGGGCATGCACAATGTCAAAGACAAAAAAACGAGAGAGAAGTATAAAGCTTAAAGCAAAGGGCGTGGTTGGGTCTTCTAGTAGTTAGATAAGAGATCACACGCCTCTTTGTCGTTTTTTTTTGTTAGGCCTGTTTTGAATCTAGTACTAAAAAAGAACCCAATAAATTGTCGACTACTCTTTTCTTTAAAAAAAAATTAAAACTATACAACAAAAGAGGAGCAAGTGATTTAAATACCAAATCTCATTTCTTTAGAACAAGTATGCACCAACTAGGCAAGCTCACAAAGCACTTCAGTGCATGAAATTACATAATATAATGATTATATGAACATTATATCATGGTCCAGAACTTTTGGACATATGGTCAGAGAGACTAAGATTGTGTTGATGGAGCTAGCTTTTACATATTGCTTCTAAATCTGCTTCCATTTTTAAGCATATAGAGATATATAGATCAATTAGTGCCGTCAAAGGTACATTGCAAAGCAAACCATTGCAGCTAGCACATTCTTTGTGTCCACGGAAGTTGTTCCACATAAGAATCTGAAATACTAGATTACATATGAAAGAGGAATATATATATATATTCCTCTTTCATATCTAACAAACTGCAATTCATAGTTCAAAAGACTAAGACATGAATTTGAGTAGAAGAAGAAATGTAACAATAAAAGACAAAAAAAAAAACATGAATAATCATTAAAATATGAAGTCTGGAAAATTGTACTTGAGAAGTAAAAAATAATCTCATTTTCCTGTAGTTATTTACCATAGATAAAGTGATCAACTAAGCGTTACTAATAAGCATAATTAAATTTCTAGTACTAATCCTTCGAGCAATCTGTTTTTAAAAATCCTTGTAATATCTTTATCACCGAGCAATAAGTTTTTTTATTAAAAGGAAAATTTACAGTGCCACCCCCTAGAGAATGCCACAATTATAAGAACACCACCTCTGTTTCACCAAATTAGACTCAGACCCCTTACCATCAGTCACAGTTAAGGAATATACCTTATATGTTTATGTCAACAACTATATTTGATTTTAGGTATTAAAATACCTTTATTAAATATGAAGTGAATATGAAGTACCTAAAATACACTTGTAATAAGTTACTATTTCTTTCACCCATTACAAGACCTAATTTACCTTTCTCCAAAAGATTTGGACCACCGGCGATCGTTTAGAGTAGTGGCGGCGGCATCTGTGATGAAAGCAGAAAAGGGTTTCTTAATTCAGAATTCATAACAGAATCCATGAAAATAGCTTCAAGAACCCAATATTTTGAAAGAAACTGTAGAAATCAGTCTAAAAAGCGGCAAAGAAATGAAGTGAAAATCAATTTGTTTACCTCTCTACGATTGTCTGAGAAAAGGCACGAATGTCAGGCAAAGAATCTACAATTTTCTTACATTGGTTTTAAAGAGAGGGGGGAGGGCATTATAATGAAAACCACAACCAATGCTAGCCACAATGTTCTCTCCTTGTCCTTATTTTGCTATATGATGTTTCTTTTCAGGAGATAAAGTGGATCCAAATACAGGGAAAACTGGTGGTTAAACAAGAGAATTTGTTCACACACATATCATCCAACCAACAGTAACCGTTATTTCAAACAGAAGTTTAAATGGAGTTTTATGTAGTGCAACACCTTTAAACAGGAGACTTTTCAAGAGGATCCAGTAGCTAGGATCAAATTGTTAGGATTGCCTATGGGTTCAAATTTGGAATCCAATGGAGGAATCGACACAGAGAAACAAGAATACAATCGAATCGAAATCATGGATACAATAGCTAGAACAAAAAAAAAGAAGAGACCCAAATAGGAGGAAAGATGAATACCATTGAGTGTGGAATCTTCCTTTTCAATAATGAAGAACAGTTCCATGTGCTTAAAGATTTACTCCTATGAAGATGACAATGAAGAACTTCCTAGTGGAGTTCCATTTGCTAAGATCTTCTGTAGCCTTTCACCCTTAGAATTCTCTCATATGTGTACTACATCTGTGAGGGGAGTCCGTGCTTTCAAAACCATGAAGGCAAAAGTGATGGCAGCAACCATTAGCTTCTATTTATAATAGAATCCTTAAAACCCTAATTCATTCTCACAATGGATTGGGCTAGGAATTTCTTAATTAGAGTGGGTCTATAATTGCTTGGGCCTAGGGGTGTCAACGGGTCGATCAAGCTCAGTTTTTGTCACACCCTGTTCCACGTAGAATCGGACCGGTGATCGAGTTAACCCCTGTTAACCCAAAACCTACCAGGATCACATGGCGTAGTAATCATAGCACATCATACACACACTCTAAACCAATAAGATTCTATATATCAGTGAAAGTCTTACATGTATTTATCGGTAAATTCCCCAACACTCTTGATACCCAAACTGTATTACATAATATCTTTACATGTGGGCTTGCAGGCATAGTATATACACAACAAATACAATTTAAACATATAGAGTAAAAAAGGGTAACATTTTAAAATAATAAAAAAGAGTCTCAATATGGTATCAATGTTGTTAACTCGCAACACAGCTATCACATAGACACTCAGCCCCGTGCCTAAGATCTTCAGGGACTCACCAGTCCTCGACTGAAAACTCCACAGTGAGTCCCAGCTCTAGATCCTCAGTCGAATATCTTGCAATATCATCTAAAATGGTGTGCACATGTGGGATGAGTTCACTAGCCCAGTAAGTGAAAAGAAAGACCACACAAGTATGCGCAATACAAATGAACCTATATGTGTGCTGTTCATTTTATTATCTTAATCCACATAGGTAATAATTCTAAGTTATAGGTTATGTGCTACTTGCAACCACAGTGTACATATGCCCTAGGTCCGAGTCGCAAATCCCATCCTGCGATACGCTAATAGGGTTACCGGAGAAGACCAACCTTTAGTACTAGAAAGTAAAATGGGCATTGCCCTGCATTAAAGTAAAATAAGCCTTGCCCTGTATTAATTTAAAAGCAGTATGATTGGCCCTTTGTTATATCACTGAAATTATCGACAGGATATACCCAACACCTAAACCCCTACTGGGAAGGGTCGTAGCACAGGGATGTGTCAATCCTAACTGCATGCTCCTATGTAAAATTGTACGATTGCATAGTATCACCACGTCCTATACCACGGGCCACCAATGCATTCGTGTCCAAGTCGTCCATGGCATCTAGTCTAATAAGCATCAAAATCAATAGTTATATTCACCCATCTCACATCACAAAACAAGAACAGGAATTTAACAATTAAAGATATAAAAAAGTTAAATCAAAATTGAATTTTATAATACACACGTCAATTCATATAATGGAATTCATAGATGACTAGTCTATACAATAATAAATGATGACATGACAAGTCTACAACCAGAATGACATGATGCAATGTCCTCTTCCCACTTACCTATTTGTGTACCATGATCACCCTTGGTACGAGGTAGATCTGGCGTGCAATGATGCGAGTTCTAGTGCAACCTATCATAAAAGAGTTAGGTTTAGGATACCTCCCCTTTAAGGTCATAACCAGCGAGGTTTGATGTTTTCAATGTGTTTAAAATCACAAGAATAGAGTACTTGACAAATTTGGGTCCAATCGGAATCCGAGAAGTAGGATTGGTAGGTCGACCGGTGGGCAAGGCACCCACCAGTCCTTGCTCACCTGTCGGACCAGGAACATTGCCTGGACCAGTAGGCCAAGACCTGCGGGCAAGACACCCACCAGTCCTTGCTCGCTTGCTGGACTAGTAGTCCTGCTTGGACCGGTGGGCTAAGACCGCAGGGTAAGGCACCCACCAATCCTTGCTCGTCGGATAAGCCAGCAACCTAGGACGGGCGAGAGCTAGATTGGTGGGTCCTGTACATTTCCAAGCACCCACCTTGGGGAAACCATCAAGGGTCGATTCGATAGCATTTTTAATAAATCTAAGGCTCCAAATCATGATTTTAACCTAGATCTAAGGTCGATCCAAGGTCTTAAGTATGGATTTTACCTTTTTGCTCAAGAACACCTCAAACCCTCAAATCCTACTCTTTAGCTCAAGAGATCAATAAAACCTTCACAAATCTTGCAAGTCTTTCTTTAAATCCTTCATAAGCAACATATAGAACCTTTATTAAACTTTAGATTCACATTCTCAAGAGATCACAACAAGATCCAAAGGATATCTACCCAAATCGAAGGGTTTCACTTTGGGTTTGATAAATGCTTAAGGAGTATAGACTTTACTCATCTCAAATCATAGATCTTGAGATGTGGATCACAAATGTGGTGTCGGATTCAAGAGATCTGACCCCGACAACGCACAACGATCATCTCCTTCCCCATTTTCTTCTTCCTTCCTCTCTCCTCTTTTTTCTTTTTCTCTCTCTTCTTTATTTTTCTCAACTACCGTGTAAAACAATAAATGAGAGGTAATAAATGCTATTTATAGCGGGATAAAAATATCTAGTGACCAGAGGGTCACACTGGTGGGTCGACCCACTTATGACCACCCACCAGTCGGCTAAGACTTAGCCTAAACATTGGGAATTTCGATGGGGCTCGGCCCTAACACGTGGTTTTGCTCCCTGTAGACTATTTATATGCATACTCAATATAAAATACGGCTATGTACCTTTATTGCGTACATGGCCTTGTGATATATGAAAGTGCATGACTTTGGTACGTGGACTACATTAGGAACAGACTCCAGCTCATTTGGCCAACCTGAGTTCAGAGTCACTTTTTCTATCATGTTCCATAAGGTACTTGCCCCGACTTGCTCGGGTTCAGGTCCTGCAAGACCAAATCGAACCAATAGAAAAATTAGACTGGGTTTAGAAAGTAGCGTATCATATTTACCCCTCCTTTTAAAAAATTTCAGCCTCAAAATTGAGATACCTTGTTATCCGAAAAGATAAGGATACTTGGTTTGAATCTCATCATCTTTCTCCTAAGATGCTTCTTCAATCGAATGATTGACCCATTGGACTTTCACAAAGGCGATGGAGTGATTGCAAAGAGTCTTTATCTTATGGTCTAGAATTTCAACAGGCTGCTCTTCATAGGTCATATCAGCTTCTAAATATTCAGGGTCCACGGACAGCACATGTGATGGATCATGGATGTACCGCTTTAGTATAGACAAGTGGAATACATTATGAACATTGCTGAGAGATGGCAAAAGAGCTAACATATAAGCTACGGAGCCAAATCGAGCCAAGATTTTAAATGGGCCAATATACCTTGGACTTAGCTTGCCCTTCCTGTGGAATCTATGCAACCCTTTGGTAGGAGAGATTTTGAGGAATAATTTTTCTCCCTCTTGAAATTCAATAACTTTCCTGCAGTTATTTGCATAGCTCTTTTGGCATGATTGAGCTACTTTAATTCTTTCCAGAATGACATCAACCTTGTCACACACCATCTGTATCATCTCTAGTCCAAGCATCCATCGTTCACCTACTTCATCCCAATATAGGGGCGTTCTATACTTTCTGCCATACAATGCCTCATATGGAGCCACTCCAATTGTGGCCTGGTAGCTATTATTATAAGCAAACTCCATAAGAGGTATGTACTCTTCTCAACTGCCACTCATTTTCATTGCATAGAGCCTGAGCATATCTTCCAGTATTTGTATAGTTTGCTTTGGCTTCCCATCGGTCTGTGGATAAAAAGCAGTACACAAATGCACTTGTGTTCGCAAAGATTGCTGGAGACTTTTCTAGAATCTAGATGTGAATCCCGGGTCTTTATTCCACACAATGCTTACTGGTACTCCATGTAACCAGACTATGTTATCCATATAAAGTTGGTCTACCTTGTCTATGGAGAAATTGGTCCTAATCGGAATAAAATGAGCAGTCTTGGTAAGACTGTCAACTATCACCCAAATTGCATCCAATCCCTTGGGCATATGGGGTAGGCCTGTGACAAAGTCCATAGTGATCCTATCCCATTTCCACTCCGATACGGGGAGTGGTTAAAGAGTGCTATATGGTCGATGCCTTTCTGCCTTGACCTTCTGACACATGAGACATTTTGCTACATACAAAGCAATAATAATCTTCATTTATGGCCACCAATAGCTTTGTTTAAGATCCTTATACATCTTTGTACTTCTAGGATGAAGTGAGTATTCGAAACTATGTACTTTCTTCACAATCTTATTCTGTATCACCATGTCATCAGGCACACATAACCTGTCCTGAAATAGTAACGCCCCGTCATTGGCTATTGTGAAGTTAGGGTCATTCATTGTCTGCTCTTGAATTTTCAGTATGATCCTTTGCAGCTCAAGATCCAATGATTGTTTTGCTATCACCTCTTGTCTAATGGATGAATGTACCTGTAAGGCTGACAAGGATATAGTCAACTGCTTAACATCATCTGATTGATGCTCAAGCTCGAATGTTGCTCTCTCATATAGGAGAATTTCATTCATTAGCATTGCTTGTTGTATAAGCTGTGGACTGACAACCAAGTATGAAAATGAAACTGTCTGAGCCTTCCGACTTAGAGCGTCAGCCACCACATTAGCCTTACCTGGGTGATATTGAATATCACAATCATAGTCTTTTATCAGTTCAAGCCATCTTCTCTGCCTCATATTTAAGTATTTAAGGCTTTTATGATCACTGTATATTTCACACTTCTCCCCATACAGGTAATGACACCAAATCTTCAAGGCAAAGATGACTGTTGCTAATTTAAATCATGAGTGGGGTAGTTTTTCTCATTCCCCTTGAGTTGCCTGGATGCATATGTTACCACCTTGCCGTGTTGCATGAGAACACAACCAGCCTACCTTAGATGCATCAGTATAGACTGTAATCCCACCTGTACCATTTGGTATGGTTAATACAGGAGCTAACACTAACCATTTCTTCAACCCTTGGAAGCTGTTTTCACATTCTTCTGACCACTCAAACTTTATACCTTTCCTGGTCAACTTAGTCATCGACACTAAAATCTACGAAAAGTTTTCAATAAAGCGCCAGTAGTAGCCTGTTAAGCCTAAGAAGCTTCTGATCTCTGTTACATTCTTAGGTGCTTCCCACTCTACTACATCTTTTACTTTTCTGGGTCCACCTTGATCCCATTCTTAGACACCATGTGTCTTAGGAATCCTACTTGCTTAAGCCAGAATTCACATTTGCTGAATTTGGCATATAACTGCTGATCTTTTAGTCTCTATAACACTATCCTTAAGTGTTTGGCATGTTCTTCTTCTGACTTCAAGTAAATCAAGATGTTGTCAATGAAGACGATAACCCACTTATCGAGGACATCGTGAAATGCCCGATTCATTAAATCCATAAAGCAATCGGTGCATTGGTTAGTCTAAAAGACAACCCTAGGAACTCATAATGACCATATCGGATCTTAAAAGCTGTCTTTGATATATCATTGCTCTTTATCTTGAGTTGGTAGTAACCCGATCTAAGATCAATCTTTGAAAACATCCTAGCACCTTATAGTTAATCGAATAGATCATCGATGCGAGGCAATGGATATCAGTTCTTAATAGTCAACTTGTTCAGTTCTCGATAATTGATTCACATACGTAGATTACCATTCTTCTTCTTGACAAATAAGACTAGTGCACCCATGGTGAGACACTTGGGCGTATAAATTCCTTTTTTAATAAATCTTGCAATTGTGTCTGTAGCTCTTTTAATTCAGCTGGTGCCATTCTATGTGGAGCTTTAGACACTGGGGCAGCTCCAGGAATTAGGTCAATGGAAAACTCCAGCTCTCTGTCAGGCAGAAGCTGAGTTAGATCATCTGGGAAAACATCAGGGAATTCTTTGACTATCTCTAATTCCTCCAGTGGTGTAACCTTTGCATCCACATCTAGTACTGATGCAAGGTAGCCCTGACATCCATATTCTAATCATTTCACTGCCTGTAATGCACAGATAATAGCCTTTTTAGGTCGCTTTGACCTTTCAACTTGATATATAAGCTCTTCCCCTTTATCATCCTTCATCTTAACTTGTTTCTTGGCACACATCACATTTGGTCGATGAGACGACAACCAATCTATACCCAGAATGACATCAAAGTTCTATATGTTGAATTTGATAAGCTAGGCATCCAGTTTCTTCCCAATAATCTCGACTGAACATGGCCCACAGACCTCTTTTAACTGTTCCATTGTGCCTGTAGGTGTGCTAACCACTAACTTGCATTCTAAGGTCTTAGTTGGCACATCAAGCTTCCTAGCAAATCGCTTAGACACAAATGAATGCGATGCCCCGAAATTGAAAAGACATATGCAGGTATATCTGATACAGATAATATACCTAGCATTGCATTGCATATGAGTATAACATGTTACTTAAATTTTAATTCATAACGTCTTTTAATTATAGTGTACCTGCAACTACTTCTGTAATTGCTCAGCCTCTTCAGTTGTTAGGGCTTACATCCTACCCTGCGGCTGGTTTCCCTGAGTTAATGCAGGTATATGATTAGGGGGCCGATTAGATGGGGCCACTGCTGGGTACCCACAATCCTTGGCGGAATTCTTGTACGAATGACAATTATAGCATTCGTTCAGTGATGCTTGAACCGGAGCAGAAGCTCTCTGTACTGTTCCTGGTGCAACCGGAGGACAGTGGGTCTTAGAGCCATAGGCACCACCCTAGTGTTGCCTGGAATGATGTAGTACCTAACCCACTAGCAGGTCGGGAAGGATAACCTGAAGGCCTGTAGGGCTGTCTATAGGTGGAACCATTACAGTATGATCCATGAAAGCTTTTACTCGGGCCACCCAAATCAGCATATGGGTTTGCCCTCTTCCACAATCTTGGTGCAAGGGATGGCTCTCCCTTCTACCTATCCTCCATTGTCTTAGCCTTTTGCACAATCTGTGTATATTCAGTTAAGTCCAGCACCTCTAGTATTGTGCCGATGGATGTTTTTAACCCTTTCAAAAATTTTTGGGGCTTTCTCCTCAGCCGTCCTCATATGGCAAGGAGAAAAATAGAACAAGCTTTCAAACTATTGCTGATACTCCAGAACAGTTTTGCTCCTATGAGTCAATGCCATAATCTCTGTCTCTTTGCGGTCTCTAAAGCTCTTTGGATAATAATTCGACAAGAATAATTCCTTAAATTATTCCCAAGTAGGCTCTGGGTGAGTTGTGATCAATATATGCTTGGAAGTTTTTCACCAAGAATCAACTTCATTTCTAAGTTGCATCCTAGCACATATGAGCTTCTGTGCCTCTATGCACTCTATTATGTCAAATACTCTCGAACTCTTAGATCCATCGATTCGGCTCCAATGGGTCATTACCCACCTTGGTGAAGACGGGTGACACATACTTCTTAAAAGATTCCACTACCTTTGCCATAGTAGTAGCTGGTGGATGATGAGGGGGATAGTACAGATAAGGTGGAGGCATCATAAATGGTGGAGTGCCATATAGTGGAACCAGAGGGATACCTCCTGGTTGATCTTGAAGTACAAACCCAGGCAGTGTTTCTCTAGACTGTACTCCCATACCTGACCCCACTGTCATGTGGGGTAAACACCCTAGGAGGTTGACCCAGTAGAGTAGGGTTCAAATATTATTGCATAAAAGCCATGAATGTTTGTTACTGCTAAAGCAACTGCTGCTGGAAAGCCCCTTGCGATTGTTGTATAAGGGTCGCCACATCACCAGGAGTGATGATATGTGGGGGACCTGGGATTTCGTTCATTGGTGGGTCACCCTGAACTTGCACTGGATCATTATCCATTTTTGGTGGTGGATGTGTGGATTGCCCCATGGGTCGAGGACCACAGGAAATGGGTGGTCGACCACGAGAGGCACCACGAGCATGCCCATCAGATCTGGTGTATACCATGGTGTTCTGTACCTGGATTATTCCAAAATATAAGTATTGATTGAGTGCCACAACATTTGCATATATATTCTCATAATCAATGCATTTAATATCACAGGTCACATTGATACACCACACCACATATTCAAAACGCGCCCTCATTATTATCAATGCATATTTTGATCACACAACGTTGCTCAACTGTACAGCAAACACCCCTATTAGTATTTAATCGGGGCCCACTAGGCACGGAATACAAGTAATCTCAGACTCAGGCCATTTTGGGCCTTAAAATCTAAATCGACGGGTAAGGCCGGTGCGCAAGGTTGGGCAAGGGCCCGTCGGTCTCGTCATACACTGATTTAAGAGGGGTTTTAAAAACCCTTTTTCCCACTTTTCTCTCTCTCTTCTTCCTAACTCAGAGCAAGGTGATTTAGGGGTCCTATATGACGCTCCAACTCATGATTCTTACTCGACAAATTGGCATTTCAACCCTTCTTCATCATCTCAAGTACTCAAGTAGGTTCCTTCTCTCCATTTTCTCTTTGAAATCATGTTTTTTGGTGTTCTCTTGCTATAGAACTTTAAATCTCTTCATATACTACATTTACTCCATGGAATATTTGTTTTCTTGACAATGTGATGACTCATTTATGATTTTAATGGTTTATTGGCTTTGATTGATCGATCATAGAGAGGAAATCTCAATTTCTTGCCCTAATTTCTCTGTTTTAGGGTTTTTCTTCTCATTCTCCTTCTTTCCTTGCAAATGTATAGTTCAAATGCTATTCTTTACTCTCAATGCACTCACATATTAGTAGAGTTGTCATTTCCATTTGTGTGTGCATAGGTTTTCTCCCTTTTGATATACATAACCCCTTGTATGATCAAATCCTTGGAAATTTTGGGGGTTTTTCTTCCATTTCATTACTTTCTCATATGAATGAAAGTATCACTTTGTCCATCCTCTATCATGATTTGCAAAGTAATTTGAATAATTTTATTTTAGGGATAGTTATTTCCCTTCATGATTATCTCACTTTTAGTCATGCACAACTCCATTGTCTCCAATCAAAGGTTTAGGGATTTCCATCCCTTTTTCCTTGATTTAATGGTAATCATTTCCATAATTGCATTTATCACTCCCCATCTAATTGCATTTGGGTAATAAGTAGGTTCTTGCATCCATATGCTTCATTTCTAGGTTTTCAATAGACACCCAAGACTCACTTATCCTTGCATACATTTCTTTACTCATCTCAATTTCATCACTTAGCATCATCGTATTTTAGCATTGCTCATTCCATGTCATTCTCATAGAAATCATCTCACCCCCCCCCCTTTTTTTAAGATACTACTATCACATTCTTTTCATATTCTCCATTCTTTCACTTACACATCTCTGTTTTGTGTTGTCAGGATGCCATCTAGAAAAGGCAAGGAGACTGCCTCTTCCCCCAAAAGGAGGAAGACGACCACCTCCAAGGGGAGGAATGCTACTCCTAGCTCTTCTTCATCATGGGCCCGGCCCGAGAGGGAGGCCCCTACTGATCCAAGTAACTATGATGAGAGCCTCTTTGACAATACTAAGGCAGCCGTTGCCTGGTCCATCTTCTCCAAGAAGCTATTTATGATGGAGAAGACGATAGTAAGCGAAGACTTTGTGGATTACTAGATGTTGGAGAGGTTCATGGCTTTGGGTTGGGAACCCATACTCTACCCTGATAGTCCATGCTATAAGGGTCCTATCCAGTACTTCTACTGCAACCTAGAGGCTTCCTATAGGGATGGGCAGTACTCCCTTATCAGTCTAGTAAAGGGGGTAGATATCGTTCTGACTGTGGATTTTCTAGCAGCCATTTTAGGTGTCTCGGCCGAGGGTGCTATTTTTACAACCTCCAAGGTTTAAGGCCGTGGTTCCGAATTTGAGCCTGAGGATGTAGGAGACTATCTTTGAGACCATTTGTGGACGGAAGGAGTGCCCATTGTCTGAGATTGCCTATAATGCAGCCGCCCAAGTTTTTGCACGACTGACTCAGTTCAACTTGCTTCCCAGGGTAGGTCATAGGAACCAGGTAAGCTTCATAATAGCTTACCTTGCATATTGCATCTCTGTGGCCCTAGAAGAGGGTGCTTCCCAACTTTGCCTCTCATATGTCATGATGAAAACCATAGAATATTACACTGCTCGTCCTAAAGACTCCGATTTTCCTTATGGGAGGTCACTCACCAAAATCTTTGAGTGCTTCCAAGTGGATTTGACAGGTGAGGAAGGGAAGTGCCCAAGGGATAGATTTACTAAAGAAAATCTAAGGAGGATGGAGTTGCCAGTGCCGATAGGGGCACCTGTGATACCCTACTTTTAAAACTTGGTTTAATTACACGGTTGACTCGGTTTAACCATGCAGGACCCGAACTAGAGAGGGTTAAGGTGAGTTCCTTATGGACCATGATGGCAAGGGTGACTTTGAACACAGGTTGGCCAGACGAGTCCGAGTCAGTGCCAGAGGAGACGGGTGTACCCAAGCCATGTACATGCATGTATCATAAGTCTGAGTAATGCTGGTATGTAGTCATATCTTAAAGTGTATACGTATTATATATCTCATACCGAGAGTGAGATACATGCCGAGAGTCGAATTCCATCGAAATCTCAATTGTTTGGCTAAGTTTTGACCAACAGGTGGGCGGTCACAAGCGGGCGAACCCGTCCACCTGAGTGACCCACCCATGTGGTTACTAGATATTCTCTAAGTATAAATAGTACTTATTGTGTTTCTCCTTTTCTCATTTAATGCATTAAAGAGTTGGTGAGAAGAGTAAAGGGGAGAGAGAAAAGAAAGGAAGAAAAGAGAACGAAAAAGAAGAAAGGGAAAGAAAGAGGAGGAATAAATGATTTTAAGCGATGCTGAGGTTTGATCTTCTCATTCTGGCACCGAAAAGTGATCCCCAGCATGAGATCTATGATTTGAGGTGAGCGAAAGCTATACTTCTTAAACTTTCACCAAACCCCAAGTGAAACCCTTGATTTGGGTAGAGTTCCTTGAGATCTTTTAAATCCCACTTGAGATGATGAATATAAGGTTTAATAAATGGTCTATGTGTTGATTTTGAAATTTTAAAGAAGGGTTTAAAAGATTGAGAAGCATTGGTGATTTCTTGAGTTAAGAGGTGATTTTGAGGTTTTGGAAGAGTTCTTGAGCAAAGAAGGTAAGATGGCTTTTCAATTCTTAAATCTAATTTAGATCTAGGTTAGAATCATCTTATAAGACCTTAGATGTGTGGAAAATATGATTGGAACAACCCCATTTGGTTTTTCCAAGGTTGAGGAATGTTTCCAAGAAGAAAGCAAATTTTCGCCCCCACAAATGGGCGAAGACCGACCAGCGAAGACCTACGGCCTGAGGGCACCCGCCTGAGGGGGCAGCACCTCAGTTCCCACCGGTGGGCGAAGACCGGTGGGCTATCCGGCCTGCCTATGAAGATTGGTGGCGAAGACAGGTGGGCTGTCTGGTCCACCTATTGGCCCCCCAGTTGGATTTTTGAGCCCGAATGGGCCTAAAACGGACGGGTAACCCTTTTTTATGATTTTAAACATGATTTAAACATCAAATATCGTTAGTTTTGACCCCAAGGTGGTGAAATGCTAACCCCATTTGCTTATGATAGGTTCCACTAGAATTTACGTTTCTTACGCCGGATCTCACCCGTACCGAACGTGAGCTTTTGTACCCAACAAGTAAGTGGGGAGAGGACATTTGACTTTATTTTAGGCTTGTTTTTGCATCATTAAATTGTATCTAGACTAGCCATGTCATCATGCAAATTATGTATAGATTAGTCATCCTTGTATGCCGTTTGCACGCATTGCTTGTGCATTCTAAACAAATGATTTATGATATGTGTATTGTGTTTTACATTATCAATGCTAAATGATTGATGTGCTTATGTGATGAATGGTTGGATTACTGTGCATGATGCATTATTAGACTAGACGCCATAGTCGGCTTGGAAATGAGTGCATTGGTAGCCCGTGGTATGGAACGCGGTGGCACTATACAATCATATTTTGTCATATAGGTGCCTGTGGTTTAGGATTATCATTCCCCGTACTATGACCCTCCCAATAGGGGTTGAGGTGTTGGGTTATCACTTGGGGGAAAGCAGTGGCCGTGGTTGTCGGGTCACTATGGCGGTTAGACATATGCCCGGCTGGTCATTAGGATAGTCGGCAACCTCAGTGGTATATTTAAGAGGGCCAATCATACTGCTTTTAATTACTGGGGTCAGCACCTTTACTTTTCTGTCATTTACTTTTATGTTGAGAGCCGGTAGTCGGCATACTTTACTTTTCTAAGTACTCACGGTGGGCCTTCTCCGACAACCCTATGGGCGTATCACGGGATGGAGTTCGTGGCTCGTACCCAGGGCATACCGCACTGTGGTTATAAGTAGCACATAACCAAAGACTTAGTAATGTTATTTAGGTGGATAAGATTTAAAATGAATTGCATATCATATAGTGCATATAGATGTGATTGTTGTGTGGTCTTTCTTTTCACTTATTGAGCTAGTGAGCTCATCCCACGTGAGCACCTCTTTTAGATGATTTTGCAGGTCACCCACCTAAAGATCAGGATTCGGGCCCCACAGTTGAGTTTCCTGATGAGGATTGGTGGGTCCCTGAGGAGTATGAGCACGGTGCTGATTGTATGCGTGAGGGCTGTGCTGCGAGACCACAGTAATGACACCGTACAGGATTTTACTTTTTTATTCTTTTGATGACCTCCCCCTTTTGTGTATTTGATACGTAAATTGTTATTCTTTGAGTGTAAATATCATGCCTGCGGGCCCACATGTACTTAGCTATATACTACAATTTGGGTATCAAGTATACTGAGGATATTTACAAGTAATTTAAGTCTTCCGTTGAACTTTTGAACACTTATCTTAGATGTGGGTATGCTGTGGTGGGGTACTGTATCAGATGATCCTGGCAGGTTTGGATTAACCGGAGTTAACTCGATCACCGATCCAGTTCTGTGTGAACGGGGTGTGACAACGGTGATATCAGAGTGTGATGCTCTATCCACTTACAGCATACCATTTAGACCCCATAGAGTCTATAATATGAAATGGGGTTGGGTAAATGTAAAAACTTTGAAGAATTAAAAGCAAAAAAAAAAAAAAAAATGGTTGCATTTAATTATTGCATTTCATGGCATGCATTAGAGAAAGCTTGCTTGGAATAAATAAAAGACTAGTTATTTGATTTCATAACCGATCGAGTACGGATTTAACGAAATTTTGGCAGCATAACAACGCTAAACAAGATTTCCCAAAATTTTCGAATATAAGCACCTGATAGACAACATATATATATGAATAAGCATAATCGATAAAGCCTAACTAACGTTGTTACAACCAAATTACAATAAGTTTATCAAGCAGACAAAACTAACCACAAGTCACCAACAACATCATAACACCATACTAGCAAGTCCAATTACAGAGAAAAGCACAAAAAAAAATATATAGTCCACCATAAACACATAAACAACATAAAGAAAAGTAAAAAGCTGATTAGGATAGGCAAGCTATGTCCTCAGAGACCCTCTTCATCGTCTAGCTCTACTACTCCATCCCTCCTAGGCCTCAATCTAACTTTGAGCCGACGGTCATAGTAATCAAACCTTGAATTCACTAGTTGTACATCTCTCCGGAGTCGGGTAAAATCCACTGAAATAGCGTTGACCGTTGTGTCCAAATCCTCGCTCAATCTTAGGAAGGAATTCTCTAATGTAGCTTACCTTTCTAAGATATTTTCCTCTCTAGTAGCACTCTCATCTAGTCTTCTCAGAAGTTGATCTTGCCCATCTTTCAAGGCCCTCATACTAGTCATCATACTCTCAAAGTCAAATGCGCCACTCTCAGGTGGTGGGGCCTATGCTGTGTGTCTGCAGCCCTAGCAAAGTTAGGATCAACATCTCTCAAATCAAAAGGCTCCTCCTCGAGGATATCCTCATCCAGAAAATCCTCCTCCTCGAATTAAGGAACATAATCCTCATCCTCCTCACTATTTTCCTCTTCCTCCATGTGGACATCCTCCATGTGGATATTCCCCCTTTCCCTGCCTCCTTGAGCTCTTACCCTCTGAGGCACATCCATAAGAGCTTGGAGACCCATCCTACGTAGGTTTTCCCTGTTAAATTTGTCTGTTGAGATCTTTCCCTACTCACCACTAAAATCCACCCCAAAGAACTTAAAAACCCTGGTGAGGGTCCTACCATATGGGAAACCTCTGTCCTCAGGATGTGTGGCATGTTGCTCTATAGTCTTAAGTATAACGTAGGGCAAGCATAAATGCTCAGCACCTCCCTCCAAGGCCTTGTGGATGCAGAAGGCTATGTAGGCTGCCATGAAGCTTACTTGGTTCCTATGACCTCCTTTAGGGAACAAATTAAACTGAACTAAGTGAGAAAATACACGAGCCTCCAGGTGAAATGTCGTCTTGAAATTCGGACGCACCTTGCTGCCACTAATGGTCTTGTAAATGTGGTCCTGCATCTCTGAACTTAAGGATGGGCCCACGGGCTTACTCCTTGGGGGGCTATAGAATTAAGGCCCAATTGATGAAATATCTAAAATACTAGCAAGAGTGTCCACAGTCAAACGAATGTTCACCCCCTTCACCATGCTGGTGACTGAGTACTCCCCATACTGGTAAGAGACCTCCAAATTACAGTAAAATCTTCGAACCAGGTGTTCATAGCATAGGCGGTCAATGTTAAGGATGGACTGCCAACCCAATGCAGTAAACCTCTCTTGTAGTTGAATCTTGTTGAAATCACAAGTTACCACGATTTTCTCCATCATCACAGACTTCTTTAGAAAGGTTTGCCAATTAGTTTCTGCCCTCAAACTCCGGAAGAGTCCCTCATCATAGTCTAGAGGATCTATGGGGGCATGTCCTTGTTGCCTTGTGCAAAGGGTTGGGGAACTAGTCCCTACACCCTTCCGTTTTGAAGTTGTGGCTCTACGTCTATTGGAAGAAGATGCAGGTACCTTGCCCTTGCGAGAAGACATCCTAATAAGTAAAGAGAAGAAATAATGATAAGTAAGGATGTTGCATAACAAAGGAAGTAAATAGGTGGGTGAGCGAGCACATGTAAATGCACCTAAATACATAATGTGGATCATTATAAAAAGAGGGGTGGTTAAGCCATGGAGAAGTGAATAGGAGGAAACCCCCAAAACATGACATCCACTAGCATGTTGCAAAATAGAAAAGTAACAAAGGAATATAAAGCATGGCAAGTGAGAAGTGATGGAGAGCCTCATAAGAATTTCCTCAAATGGGTTAATTGGTGTCAAATGATGGAAAGCCCCAATTTCAATGTGCAAGTTCAATCCAAGAGAATGAAAATCCCATAAAAGTGTAGAACTTGAAGCTTACATGTCAATGATAGTAATACCAATCATTATACAACCAAGAATATGCAAAAAAAAAAAAAAAAAAAAAAAAAAAATTTCCTATTATGATATTGAGGTGCAAGGAATGAGAGAGATTCAAAGTTGTTCACAAGTATGGAATAAAGTGAAGAGAATCATAGAAACCCCATAATTTTTTTTTTTCAAGAAACCTAACACAAAAGAGATGGATTTTCATGGAAAAGAGATAAAATTTGCAAGCATATACAAGTTTCCATGATCTTTCCAACATTGTAAGTGCAAATCAAGGATAATAAATCTCATTTGAGTTGTTAGTTGGGGAGAAAAGAGTAGAGATAGAAGAAAACCCCAAATTTGGAGAAATTAGGGCACGATTTGGGATTTTCTCTCATAGATTGGGTGGTAAAGCCCAAAACTATGAATGAGTCACAAAGGAAGCATCATGTTCTCATGGAATGATTATTCTATGGAAAGAAACAAAAAAAAAAAAAAGAAAATCGAGCGGGACCATCGTCCTACTTGTCGAAGCGCTAGCACAGTACTTTCGAGGCTAAGCTGTGGCTAGATGCAAGGCATCATACACTGCAATACCCCATGTGTTGGTATATGATTATGTGCTTATATAAATTCTAAGGTACTTAACCAATGTTTTGTGTATGGTATATTCCAGGTGCAAGGGCACGATGGTACGCACTAGATTTGGTAGCAATGCACGAGGTACCTCACGTGCTCCTCGTCCTATCGGTCGACCACCAAATCCTTGAAGGTCTCATTCTGTGGGGCAAACCCCACTTTCACAACCTCAAGAAACCATTGACCAGGGTGTGGCACAAAGGGACCCACCTTTGACCACACTTTTGGATCCTCCACCTGTCATCACCCCGAGTGATGTTGCGACCATAGTTCATCAGTCACAACAAGCCTTCCAGCAACAAATGCTCCAGCAGCAGCAGGCATTTATGGCTGCTATACAGTAACAGTTAGACCTTCCTCAATCCGGTCAACATCCTCAGATAATTACTCCACAAGGCCCACCTATAGGGTCTGGTATGGGACCACAAGCCAGAGGTACAGCTCTAATTCCGCCACTCAGCACTCCTCCGTATGTGGTGCCCCCTCCGTACCCTTACTATCTGGTATATGGACCCAATTACCCATCGATGAATAATACGACAAGGGTAGTGGAATCTTTCAAGAGGAACTTGTCACCTGTATTCTCTAAGGTGGGGAGTGATCCTCTAGAGCCGGACCAGTGGATCTAAGAACTGAAAAATATATTTGAGGTAATTGAGTGCACTGAGGCACAGAAGCTTATTTGTGCAGGGCTGCAACTCAAGAATGAAGCCAACTCTTGGTGGCAAGCCTCTAAGCCTATATTGTTGGCTGCACATCCGGAACCCACATGGGAGCAGTTCAAGGAGTTATTTTTAGCAAACCATTACCCTCATAGCTTCAGAGACTGTAAAGAGATGGAACTCATGGCCTTGACTCAAGGGAATAAGGCTATCCTTGAGTATCAACAGCAGTTTGAAAGCTTATTCCATTTTTCCCCTAGACATATGAGGTCAGCGGAGGAAAAGGCTGCAATGTTTCTGAAAGGATTAAAGGCATCTATTGGATCAGTGCTCGAGGTCTTAGATTTGACAGATTATGGCCAGATTGTGCAAAATACTAAAACCATGGAAGATAAGCAGAAGGGAGAACAATCCCTCACACTTGGATTGTGGAAGAGGACTAATCCATTTTCGGACATGGGCAACTCATCCAAGGTATACTGTGGGTCGTATAGTTCTGGGCCTACATATAGACAACCCTATAAGCCATCTGGCTACCTTCCTCGATCAGTTGGTGGTCCGGGCTTTACATCTTTTCGCCTAAACACTAGTACGGTACCTACAATCACAAGGCCACCCCGTCCCCCATCTACATTAGGTCAAGTGCAAAGGGGCCCTACCCCAGTTGCGGCATCACAGATTCGTTGCTTTAATTGCCACTCTTATGGGCATTTTGCTAAAGACTGTCGAGTCAGACCAGCCTTACCATCCGGTCAGCCCTTTGTGTACAGACCTCCCCTAACTCGGGGGAATCAACCGCAAGGAAGATTGTATGCCTTATCAGCTGAGGAAGCTGAGGCCAGCACAGAAGTGGTAGTAGGTACATTTTAATTTAAGATTTTCCTTATGCTAAATTTTGATGACCTATTATACTTATATGCATTGTTGCACTAGGTGTTCTACCTATATCGGGTATACCAGCTTATGTCTTGTTTGATTCAGGAGCTACACATTCGTTCATATCTAAGAGATTTACTGAGAAACTTGGTATGTCACCCAAGACACTAGATCATGAGATGATTGTTAGTATACCTACAGGCAAAGTTACACAGTTGAAGGAGGTGTATGGGCCATGCCCATTTGAAATCAGTGGAAATAAATTGAATGCACAACTCATCAAATTCAACATACAGAATTTTTACCGTTATAGTGGGCATGGATTGGTTGTCGACCCATCGAGCAAATGTGATGTGTGCCAAAAAATTAATCAGGGTGACAAATGATGAAGGGAAAGAACTGGTATACCAAGCAGATAAAATAAAATGGGCTAGAAAGGTCCTCATCTCCACTCTTCAAGTGGTAAAGTTGTTGGAAAGTGGATGTCTGGGTTACTTGGCATCGGTACTTGATATTGATGCAAAGGTTACACCTCTAGAAGAGGTAGAGGTGGTTAAAGAATTTTTCGACATCTTTCCAGATGATCTGATGCAGGTACCGCCTGATAAAGAGTTGGAATTTGCCATAGACTTGATTCCTGAAATAGCTCCAGTGTCTAAAGCTCCATACAGGATGGCACCAGCCGAATTGAGGGAGTTACAGACGCAGTTGCAAGAATTATTGGAGAAGGGGTTTATTCGCCCGAGTGTCTCACCTTGGGGTGCCCCAGTATTGTATGTTAAGAAGAAGGATGGCAGCTTGCGTATGTGCATCGATTACCGGGAATTGAATAAGCTAACCATTAAGAACCGGTATCCATTGCCACGCATTGATGATTTGTTTGACCAACTACAAGGTGCAAAGGTATTTTCAAAGATAGACCTTAGATCAGACTATTATCAACTCAGGATAAAGAGTAGTGACATACCCAAGACAGCTTTTAGGACTCGGTATGGTCACTATGAGTTCCTAGTGTTATCTTTTGGGTTAACCAATGCACTGGCAGCATTTATGGATTTAATGAATTGAGTATTTCACGATGTCCTTGATAAATGGGTAATTATTTTTATTGATGAAATCTTGATCTACTCTAAGACAGAAGAGAAACACACTCAACACCTGAGGATGGTATTACAGGGGCTGAGAGAACAGCAATTGTTTGCCAAATACAGTAAATGTGAATTTTGGCTTGAGCAAGTTGGATTCCTGGGACACGTAGTGTCTAAGGACGGAATCGAGGTGGATCCTGATAAGGTGAAAGAAGTAATAGAGTGGGAAAGCCCTAAGAACGTTACAGAAATTAGAAGTTTATTGGGTTTAGCTGGGTACTACCGGCGCTTTATTGAGAATTTTATTCGGATTTCGGCACCAATGACTAAGTTAACCAAAAAGGGTGTAAAATTTGAATGGATAGAGGATTGTGAGAAAAGTTTTCAAGAATTGAAGAAACGGTTGGTGTTGGCCCCTGTGTTGACCATCCCTGAAGGCACAGATGGAATGACAGTCTACACTGATGCTTCTAAGGTCGGGTTGGGTTATGTTCTCATGCAACGTGGTTAGGTGATAGCATATGCATCCCAACAACTAAAGGAATATGAGAATAACTACCCCACTCATGACTTGGAACTAGCAGCAGTCATTTTTGCCCTAAAGATTTGGCAACATTATTTGTATGGGGAGAAGTGCGAGATATATAGTGATCACAAAAGCCTTAAGTACTTTTTCACCCTAAGAGATTTGAATATGAGACAGAGGAGATGGCTCGAGCTCATGAAGGACTATGACTGTGACATTCAGTATCATCCTGGCAAGGCTAATGTAGTGGCAGATGCGTTGAGTCGAAAGGCACAAACTATATCATTCTCATACTTAGCAGTCAGCTCGCAACTCGTACAAGAGGTTGAACATCAACCAGACATTAAATGGTTAACTGTATCCTTGGCAGCTCTACAGGTGCACTCGTCTATTAGGCAAGAGGCGATAATAAAACAACCTTTGGATCTTGAGTTGCAACGGATCAGAATTAAGATTCAAGAGCAAACAATGAATAACCCTGACTTTGTTTTAGCCAGTGACGGGGCATTATTGTTTCGAGGTAGGTTGTGTGTGCTTGATGATTTGGAGATACAAGACAAGATAGTGCAGGAAGCACATAGCTCTGAGTATTCACTCCACCCAGGAAGTACAAAGATGTATAAGGACCTCAGACAAAACTACTGGTGGCTAAGCATGAAAACCATAATAGCCCTATATGTGGTGACTTGCCTTATATGCCAAAAAGTAAAAGCTGAGAGGCATCGACCTTATGGTACTCTTCAGTCACTCCCAATGCCAGACTGGAAGTGGGATAGGATTACGATGGACTTTGTCACCGGACTACCACGCACACCTAAGGGCATGTGCAATAGAAATGTGTGGTAGTTGGGAAGAATATATACCCTTTATGGAGTTTGCTTATAACAACAGTTATCAAGCTACAATTGGGATGGCTCCATATGAGGCATTATATGGTAGGAAGTGTAGAACTCCTCTGTATTGGAATGAGGTAGGCAAACGCCGAATGTTAGGACCCGAAATGATATACATGACATGTGACAAGGTCGATATTATTCGAGAAAGGATTAAAGTAGCTCAGTCACATCAAAAGAGCTATGCAAACAGCCGTAGGAAAGACTTTGATTTTCAAGCAGGAGAAAAGGTGTTTCTCAAGATTTCTCCTACTAAAGGGTTGCATAGATTCCAAAGAAGGGGTAAGTTGAGCTTGAGATACATTGGCCCATTTGAGATTTTGACTCGAGTTGGCTCAGTACCCTACATGATTGCTCTTCCACCTTCGCTCAGAAATGTTCATAATGTATTCCATGTATCCATGCTAAAGCGATACGTTCACGATCCATCGCATGTGTTACCCGTGGAACCAGAATATTTAGAAGCTGATATGACCTATAGAGAACAACCATTTGAAATCTTAGACCGAAAAGTGAAAACCATTCGCAATCGCTCCATTCCCTTCGTAAAGGTGTGATGGGCTAATCATTCACTTGAAGAAGCATCGTGGGAGAAAGAAGATGAAATCCAAGCCAATTACCCTCATCTTTTCGAACAACCAGGTACGCCAATTTCGAGGATGAAATTTTTAAAAGGGGGGGTAAATGTGATACCCTACTTTTAAAACCTGGTTTAATTACACAGTTGACTCGGTTTAACCATGCAAGACCTGAACCGGAGAGGGTTAAGGTGGGTTCCTTATGGACCATGATGGCAAGGGTGACTTTGAACACAGGTTGGCCAGATAAGTCCGAGTCAGTTCCAGAGGAGACAGGTGTACCCAAGCCATGTACATGCACATATCATAAGGTCATGTACGAGTAATGCTGGTATGTAGCCATATCTAAAGTGTATACGTACCGAGAGTGAGATACATGTCGAGAGTCGAATTCTATCGAAATCTCAATTGTTTGGCTAAGTTTTGACCAACAAGTGGGCGGTCACAGGCGGGCGAACCCACCCACCTGAGTGACCCACCCATGTGGTTACTAGATATTCTCTAAGTATAAATAGTACTTATTGTGTTTCTCATTTTCTCATTTAATGCATTAAAGAGTTGGTGAGAAGAGTAAAGAGGAGAGAGAAAAGAAATGAAGAAAAGAGAATGAAGAAGAAGAAAGGGAAAGAAAGAGGAGGAAGAAATGATTTTAAGCGACGTTGAGGTTTGATCTTCTCATTCCGGCACCGGAAAAGTGATCCCCAACACGAAATCTACGATTTGAGGCGAGCGAAAGCTATACTTCTTAAACTTTCACCAAACCCCAAGTGAAACCCTTGATTTGGGTAGAGTTCCTTGAGATCTTGTAAATCCCACTTGAGATGATAAATCTAAGGTTTAATAGATGGTCTATATGTTGATTTTGAAGGTTTAAAGAAGGGTTTACAAGATTGAGAAGCATTGGTGATTTCTTGAGTTAAGAGGTGATTTTGAGGTTTTGGAAGAGTTCTTGAGCAAAGAAGGTAAGATGGCTTTTCAATCCTTAAATCTAACTTAGATCTAGGTTAGAATCATCTTATAAAACCTTAGATGTGTGAAAAATATGATTGGATGTCGATGGAATCGTATCAATGAGTATTATCCAAATATGTAGGATTTTATCTTTCTTATGGATTGGGGATTCACGAAAATCAAGAAAATAGAGAATTTGCTCTGTATTAGCAAAGTTTTAGGATTCCAATGAATATTGGCAACCGCCACCAATCACCCCCACACTACTGAATATCACTTAAAGTGAAAAATAGTCACTTATTGATGCATAGTTATTTGGTATCCAAATTCTAAGCATCAGTTGACTTGGAAGGGGTTTTAGGTTTTTACCAGGAAAACTGTATCCTCCTCAAGAGCAAGAGTACTTACTTTGCCTTCGTCCATATATCATCATTGTCAAAGGGGGACAAAATTAGGTATCTACGCTCGATTTTTATCACTTATTTTTTATCCCGCCTTTCGCATTGCACCTCTGTCATCCTTGAACAAGATGACGAAAATACATGTTATGGGTGACCAAATGTGGTAGTTCTTTTTTTGCCCTTCAGCTATAGCACATGCCACATCGAAAGAGGGGCATTCTATAGACATCTGATTATGTCACCTTCCCCTGGCAATGATGATATTCAAGGCATGGACGAGATCTATGCTCTCTTTTAGAGGAGGATTTGGTATTTCTGGAAATGATTCATAACTTAACCCTAAACCATAATCCAAACCCTAATCCTAACCTAATTCAATCTAAACCATAATCTGGCCTAAAACCTTAATCTAGCCAAACCTTGGTTTAACTCCTCCAATGATCATTTGGCAACAACTACTAAATGATCGACGGAGTTTCCAGTTGAATGTGTGGTATATGGTGTTTGCACATCAGATATTGACGAATCTATTCTATGTAGTGTCCGATGGTGTGAAAAGAGCATGAAAACAGCTATAAAAAAAAAAATCTCCCCCAATTGCCAAAAGGGCAAGAGCCCTTTTTTGTAAATCTCCAATTTTCTGAGTATAAAATGAGCTCAACACACACGCACACATTGGATAGCCTAAACATGAAATTTCAACAATATATGGTATACAAAGGATCACTGAATCTCCCGAAGTATGGAAGGAATGCTCCAACTCTAAGGTTATGGGCTTCGACTTCGAGGAATGTTCCTTTTGTCCCCTAGCCTTCTCTCTCTCCTCTTATATATTTTGCAATGAATTTCCAGACCTATAGGTTAGGACCTATGAACCAGAACTAAAAAACAAAATAAAAAATTAAACATCAGAAAATCTGCAAGTTTGATCAGGCAATGTTGAATTCAAAGCATCAGTTTAGATGGGAGAATAAGATATCAAAATATGAGAATAATCCAATGTTCAGATTAAAAGATATATGTTAATCCTAATGGGGTAGGATTCTTGAATCAGAATTCCAGAACAAATAAATCGAAATCAGAGATTTAAGCATTCATTATTTATTCTTTTATGTAATAAATAATTAGGACTAAAAATAACTGAAATCCAAACAATTATCAGAAATCTGAATCCAGAAAACTAACTCATAAATTTAGAATTTGGAAAATAAACTGGGAGTAGGACTTTTGGAATTCTATGGGAAATAAGAACTTTTAGCCAGCAATCAAACCAGAACTCAAAGCTGATATTAAGAACAGAAAAAAGAAGAATAACAGAGTAGGAAAACAGAACAGAAAATAGAAGCAGTAGCAAATACCATATCGCAACAACTCATAATCACATTCACAATAAATAGGTTAATAGACTTCCTCCTTAGTAAAAAAAAATGATTGAAATCCATTCAGGCTAATGAATGTGTCTCGTCCAACCCCTCAGCAACATTATGTCTGGGTAGACCACCGATACCTAAAAATATAGTAATGCCAAACCAATGGACACACGGGAGGAAGTGCCACATGATTCATATTAAGGGGGGGTTCTACCAGGTTAGAGAGAGAGAGTAATACCAACACTAAATATATACCAATTCATATAAAAAATTTCAGACTACAAAGAGGATGTAATTTTTTCATATAAAATATGGACTACAAAGTGGATGCACAAATTACGAAGGGAATGCATGAACATATAGAATTTAGAGGAAAAACTAACATTACATTCTCTATTTCTTAAATATACAATGTTCAATTGTCACATCATCATTGCACATGATAGAAATGGATCGGTGGTACTATAGGTTAATTCTGGCAGCCGCTATATCCCTTCATGTTAATGCTCTATTTGCCAAAATCCATGAATTTGATGGAAAGAGACATATCAGACATAGGGACCTTGCTAGCCATATTTATGGCAGGAAAGTTTATTAACTTACGTGGGAATTACAGTACATAAATCTATTCATGATCAATATTGGATTCGTTATTTTGGTTAGCCAAGCTCTAAAGGCTGCCTATATTCTCTTCAGGGATGATCATGCCATGAAGCTCCCATACTGCATTGCTATTTCTGAGTTGGTTTGCGCCATTTTTTCTTTCCGTACCCCTTTGTCAGCATTGAGGTTCTGGCCGCTGGAGTTTCAACAGTTCTTACTCTAATTTATATTGTTATAGGACTGGTGCTGTCACTTCAAGATGGAATAAAAGCTTCAACTGGGGACTACACCATTCCAGGTTCAAGCTAGGGATTTTTTTTTTTTTTTTTCATACAATACAAGAATGCTTCAGAGACGGAGGAAACTATAAGAAGACCTCTTGTTAATAACATGCTAAAGGCGCTGAACTTTCAGTTCACAATTGGCATATTACCATTATTTGTTGTAACCTTACTTTGGTGGAAGGTGATGGCCAACATTGCTGCCTTTCTGCAAACAATCATTGCTTTGCATATATGTGCAGGTCCAACATATGAATACTTGAATACCAAGTATGGTAGACCTATAGGAAGTCCTTTCTCACCTTGTTAATTAATATGGGTTGGACTAGGTTTCAATCGGGTTCCTTCGTAGGTCACCTACTTGGGGTAATCATAGATCCACTAGGATTGGGAACCCTAACTAGCGAATTCTCTTTAAATAAGAGGGTTTTGGCCATAAAGCCAATAAGGGTTTTGACCTAATCTCTTTCTCCCTATTCTCTTATGACTCTCCCAATTGAGAGTGTGTGTCTCCAAAGAACTTCATTGCAATCCTTGGATTTGGAGGGTGGAATATTGCCTAGCAAGATCGCCGCAACCTTTTGTTCGTCACTGTTTGTGTGGTTCGACGCGTGGTGCAACCCGATCCATTCCACTGCGAGGAAAGCTATACTGAGGTAATCCCTGATACCTGTTTACTTTCCATTTAACATTGGCACCAGAGCCAAGGTTGATGGTTACATTGCGTGTTGCCACTAAGAATTGCACTTCATTGTGTTTGATTGTGGACGTGCCGCACCATGGAATTCGTTCATTTTTTTTTTTTTTTTTGTTCATGTTTCATGCGCACTTCGGCCTTTGCGGCATTGGCATCAGTAGCCGCTGAGCTCTGCCGCACAATGTTTCTTGTCTTAGGCACAGCCGCGGCTGCGGCTGTGGCTGTGGCTGTTTCTGCTTGCCGCTTAGACAATACGGTAAAACCGCGACTTTGAATTTAAATAAAAAAGGATAAAGGTTAGCTTTGATTATTTTAAAACAAATTTTTTTTTTGTCCCTATTAGTGCATGCATGATTGCATGACAATGCAATCATAATTGATTACTTAAAATAAAAAGAAAGAAAGTAGGTTTTGAATACTTTTTGAGAAACAATACCAAAAAAAAAAAAAAAAAAAAAAACACAAAAATACAAAAAAAATAAAATAAAATAAAATACAAGAAAAATAAAAAACGAATTTATAATCTACGTTCCCGTAGCATTGATCGATCCGATATGGAGAGGAATTGGATCAGATCTGATCGATTTAATTGAGTCAAATCGGATCAGATCAATCTAATTAGATTGATTTGCATCGGCTTGGTTAAGGTCAATGCTAGTCGATTCGGATTGGTCAGGGACTTGGAGGGCCATTATGGTTGCTATGGTAATATTATAATGCATGTTCTATGTTACTTATTAATTGGGATTCACAAGTATTGGAAAAATTGGACCCTGAATATGATTCAAGGTTTATTTGTTGAATCCTACCCAAGGGTTTATTTTGTATAATGTAATTTAGGGTTTGGGCTGGTGTAACCCTACCTAAAATTACGTTTTGCCCTTAATGACTTAGGCCAAAGGGAGGGTAATTTTTCAGATGATTTACTTAAAATTTGTTGCAAAGGAAAGCTTTCAAGGCACTTAAGTGCTTCTCTACTATTGATTGACTGTCTGGTCTGAGGGCAAAGTAGGGTGCCTCAGGTTAGCTGTGTCCCCATTACTTTCTGTAAACACTCCCAGAACTTAGAGGAAATCTGGAATTAGAGTTTGAGACACTGCTGTATGGTACACCATGTGGTATAACAATGTCATTCACATACATGATTTCACTTCGAGCATGATCCATGATGTAGTTAGCGAATACAATTATAAACATGGGGTTAACCAAACACATTTTCAAATAAATGTGATAGAAAATGTTCTTACATTTAAAGGTAGCATCTAGTATCGGAAGCTTGACATTTATCCCTAGTGGAGTCGCCACTGTGAGGGTAGCAGCCGGAAATGGAAGATCTCTCTTCCCCATTGGTGGGGGGAGAAAAGGACTTGCATCGATTTCATCCTCTCTCCTCTCCTTCTCTTTTATGTGAGGGAGGGGTGTGTCATGTGTGCTTACTTGCGGGCCCCGCACCACTGTATTGTCGCTCAAAGATACGTGGAGACCTATTTCGCAAGAGTGAAAATTTATCATTTGAGAGACGGGGGTTTGATGATGGTCCAATACGGGGATTGGGGTCATACAAATGGGGTTTGGAGTTGCCACCTAGGGTTATGGGCCTAGGACCCTGGGGTGAGCCTGATTCCTAGGAAGAGGGCCCGATAATTGGTCTGGCCCAGAGATTTAGGGTAAGTGTTAGGTTGTAGAATTGAGAAGGTGTTAGGCACCCAATCTACCCTGTTCAATCGGTCTTCCAACTAGATGCTTAAGAACGAACATTTTCCACAATTTTTACTCTTTCGCACGCATGGCTAAGTTATCACACATATATACATTGACTGATGACAATTTAGTTAAGAAACTATACCTGAACTTAGTCCCTGTTTTAGGTCAAGAGGGGTGGGCCCCTGATCAGTACCGACTCAGATTGTCTTTCTGATTCTCTTGGCTCAGGGGAAGATGGTCTTGACCTCCAACTTCCTTTCTTGAGAGATGTTGATTGTGATTATATTCAGACAGAGTTCCAGCTAGGAATGGTTACTTTCGGGTTTGGATTCGGACAGAGCTTCAGCCAGGGAAGGCTATTTTTGGATTTGGATTCAGATAGGGCTTCGGCTGGGGAAAGTTATTTCTGGATTTGGATTTAGATAGGGCTTCAGCTAGGGAAGGCTATTTCCAAGCTTTGGATGAGGTGGCACTTCGACAGAGCTTTCGTTGGGAATAAGCTATAGGAGGTCTAGGCTGAGGTGGCACTTTGGCAGAGCTTCCGCTGGGAATGGCTATTTTTGGAAAAGATTCCAAGGGCACTTGGACAGAGATTCGGCTAGGGAAGGCTATTTTTGAGAAAGAAATGGATTGAAGATCTCCAAAGCCCCAAAGAACACTTTGAAGATCCGAGCAGAACTTCGAATCTTGACAAAGATCTATACGTAGATTCATAGACCTGAAGAACCTCAAAGGGGGAGGGATTTCTATTTCTGGTAAAGATCAAGAACACTTAAAAGGGGGGAGGCTAAAAACATGCTATTTTTGGAAAAAATGGAATGAACTACGAATTGGGATTGAAGATCTTCAAAATCCTAAAGAACACTTCTAAGATCCAAACAAAATTTTGGATCTTGACAAAGATCGCTCCGAAGACCCAAAGAAACTCAAAGGGGGAGAGGAGGTGGAGAGAGGACAGAGCTTCACTTCCTAAGGGTGGGGTTTTGATCTTGGTCTCTATCTGTCTGTCAGTGTGTGTCGGGCCAACAAAGAGGAGAGAGAATGGGTAAAAAGGGGTTTTTGGTAAAATGGGAGAGAGAAACCCTTAGAAAATGGGTTTTTAGTCAAATGGGAGGAGAGAGAAATTTTTAGAAAATGGATTTTTGGACCAAAGTGGGTGAAGAGGAAATCTCTTCACCCGTCGGGCTAGTGGAACACCAATCTCAGCCATTGGCAATGGCACACTCGGTTGGGTTGAAGTGCACGGGGCATAGCTTACACGGTTGCACGGGGTGTGTGGGCAATATGCATAGGGTGTGGGGCAATATGCACAAGGTGGGCACAGGCTAGGCACAAGGGTGTGTGGGAAATAGCATGGGTGTGCGACACATGGTGTCACACCCCTTTCACACTGAACCGGAGCGGTGACCGAGTTAACACCAGTTAACCCAAACCTGCTAGGATCATCAGATACTGTATTCCACCACAGCATACACACACTAACATAAGTTCATCAGATCAGCGGAAGACTAAGTTTTACCTGTGAATAAATCCCATATACTTGATACCCGAATTGTGATACAATAATTATATACATTTGGGCCCGAAGGCATGATATATACACAAAAAGAATATGATTCAAATACCAAGTATATACAGGAAATCATCAAAAACCATCAGAGTACACAACTCGGCTCGGTTTCAAGGCTGGAGCTCAGCTCGGCATCAGGGTTGTGCCCAGCTCGGCATCATATAGAAGAGCTCAGCTCGGCCTCAGAAGTGGAGCTCAGCACGGCCTCAGATGTGTTGTCCCGCAGCACAGCTCTCGCACGAGCAGTCTACGCCGTGCTCAAACTCCTCAGGGGTCCACCAGTCCTCTTCAGGAAA
>NC_056563.1:4699286-4699449 GCF_013358625.1 Macadamia integrifolia | reverse complement strand
TCCTGGCCAGCATGCGCAGCATATGCGTGTAGGCTGGCCTCTTAGCCAGTGCGTGCAGCCCTTGCAAGATCATGGAATTTTTTGGCTATGATTACGAGAAATCCGACGGTCTGATTTTGATGTGCCATATATCTTTGGAATCGTATTTTCGGGTACTATCCAT
>NC_056563.1:4685057-4696302 GCF_013358625.1 Macadamia integrifolia | reverse complement strand
TCCACCGGCTCTCAACAGAAATGTAAATGAATGAAAATAAAGGTGCTGACTCCAGCAATTTAAAAACAGTACGATTGGCCCTCTTGAATGTACCACCGGGGTTACCGACTGTCCTACATGACTCGTCGGGCGTTATGTCTAACCGCCATAGTGACCCGACGACCGCGACCACTGCTTCCCCCCAAATGATAACCCAACACCTTAACCCCTGTTGGGAAGGGTCGTAGCACGGGATGGTGAGAGTCCTAATACCGCATGCTCCTATATGACAATAGTACGATTGCATAGTGCCTCCGTGTCCCATTCCACGGGCCACCAATGCACTCGTTTCCAAGCCGACTACGGGATCTAATCTATCAATGCATCATGCACCATGATGTCCACATTCAACATATAAACATCTCATTCAATTGGCATTTAGAAAGTAAACATAGCACATATGCATCACAATGTGAGGAATGACTAATCTACATAGCATATTCATGATGGCATGACTAGACTAGATATAATTAAATGAATGCCAAACAATGCCTTGAAACAAGGCCAAACGTCCTCTCCCCACTTACCTGTAGCATACAAGGATTCCCGCTCGGTACGGGTGAGATCCGGTGCAAATCGGGTAGGATTTGGTGAACCTAACATAATTGAGCGGGGTTAGTACTTCACCATTTTAGGATCAAAATTATTGAAATCCGATGTCAAAATCGTGTTTAGAATGTCAAAATAAGGTCACACGTCCGATTTGGGTTCGATCGGACATAAGGATCACCTTCGGGGCCACACGGGTGGGTCAGACAGGTGGGCAGTCTGGCCCACCAGTCCTACCCACTGGTTGGGACCGACGGGTAGGGGCCCGCCGATATGGCCCGCCGGTTGGGCCCGAAGGCCCCCTGCCTTCTCAGGTGGGTACCCACAGGCGGGTAGGGGCCCACTGGTTGTACCCACCGGTCTTGGCGGGAAACACCCTGTTTCTTACCAACTTTCTCCATTCTTTGGGGATTCAAATGGGGCTTTTCTCAACCCATTCTTCACACCTTCAAGGTCCCATAGGATGGTTCTAACCTAGATTTAGGTTAGATTCAAGTGATGGGAACCATCTTACCTTCTTCGCTCAAGAACGACTTCAAACCCTCCAAATCACTTCAAACTCACAATGTTTCTCCTACCTTGTCAATATCTCTTCAAATCCTTCAAGATCAACACATAAATCATCTATTAAACCTTAGATTCGTCATTCCAAAGGGGATTTACAAGATCTCAAGAAACCATACTCGAATCAAGGGTTTAAAGCTTGGGTATGGTGAATGTTCACAAAACCCAACTTTGCTTACCTCTAACTGTAGATCTAGAGTTGAAGATCACTCTCCCGGCGCCGGAATGGGAAGATCAAGCTTCGGCGCCGCTGAAATCCCTCTTTTCTTCCTCTTCCTTTCTTCTTCCCTTTCTTTTGTCTCTCCTCTTTACTTTTCTCACCAACGTACGGGTGTCATAAATGAAAAGGAAATAAACATAATGCTATATATATATAATTCCTAATAAGTGAATAGTGTACATGGATGGGTCACTCAGGTGGGTGGGTGCACCCACCTGTCCTACCCACCTGAGGGCCAAAACTTGAGATTTTGACCGGGTTCGGGCCTCGGCGTGAACCCCACCCCCGGCATACGATGTAGCATACGTATATACTTTAAAATACGGCTACAATACCTGCTTTATCCGTACATAGCCTTATGGTAGGTGCATGTACACGGCTTGGGCACTCCCATCTCTTCTGGCACTGGCTCGGACTTGTTGGGCCAGCCGGTGTTTAAGGTCACCCATGCCATCATAACCCAAAAGGAACCCGCTCTAATTTCCTCTGGCTCGGTTCCTACATGGTTAAACCGGTTCAACCGTGAAATCAAATCGGGTTTAAGAAGCAGGGTATTACATTACCCCCCCTTCTGAAAAATTTTATCCTCGAAATTGCGTACCTGGTTGATCAAAAAGGTGAGGGTATTTGGCTCGCATTTCATCTTCTACCTCCCAAGATGCTTCTTCAAGTGAGTGATCAGCCCATCGCACCTTTACATAGAAAATGGAGCGGTTGCGAAGGGTTTTCACTTTCCGGTCCAAAATTTCAGCTGGCTGTTCTGTATAGGTCATATCAGCTTCTAGGCACTCTGGTTCCACGGGTAGTACATGAGATGGATCATGCATGTATCTCTTCAGCATGGATACATGGAATACATTGTGAACATCCCCAAGTGAAGGTGGCAGAGCAAGCATGTAGGCTACTGAGCCAACCCGGGATAAGATCTCAAACGGTCCAATGTATCTTGGGCTCAACTTCCCCTTTCTGTGAAACCTTTGCAAAACTTTAGTAGGAGATATCTTGAGAAATACCTTTTCTCCTGGCTGAAATTCAATGTTTTTTCTGTGGGTGTCCGCATAGCTCTTTTGACGGGACTGAGCTGCTTTGATCCGTTCTCTAATAACGTCGACTTTGCCACAAGTCATTTGGATCAGCTCAGGTCCTAACATTCGACGTTCACCTACCTCATCCCAATACAAAGGAGTTCTGCACTTTCTGCCATATAACGCCTCATACGAAGCCATCCCAATGGTAGCTTGGTAACTGTTGTTATATGCAAACTCCATAAGAGGTATATATTCTTCCCAACTGCCACTCATCTCCATTGTACATGCCCTGAGCATGTCTTCTAATATCTGTATGGTTCGCTCCGACTGACCATACGTCTGTGGGTGAAAAGCAGTACTCAAGTTCAACCGTGACCCCAAGGCATGCTGTAAGCTTTTCCAAAATCTGGAAGTGAACCTTGGGTCCCTATCTGAAACAATGCTCACTGGCACTCCATGTAAGCGCACTATATTGTCCATGTAAAGTTGTGCTAGTTTGGTCATCGAGAACTTGGTCTTGATAGGAATAAAATGAGCAGTCTTGGTAAGCCGATCCACGATCACCCATATCGCATCCGTTCCCTTGGGTGTACTTGGTAGTCCGGTGACGAAGTCCATTGTAATCCTTTCCCACTTCCATTCTGGTACTGGGAGTGGCTGAAGAGTCCCATAAGGTTGATGCCTCTCAGCTTTTACCTTCTGGCAAGTAAGACAAGTCGCCACATACAGAGCTATGGTGACTTTCATGCTTGGCCACCAATAACTTTGTTTGAGGTCTTTGTACATTTTGGTACTTCCTGGGTGGAGTGAGTACTCGGAGTTGTGTGTTTCTCTCACTATCTTATCTTGTATATCCAAATCATCGGGTACACACAATCTGTCTCGAAACATCAATGCCCCATCACTGGCTAAAGTAAAATCGGGGTCGTTCATTGTTTGGTCTTGAACCTTAACTCTGATCCGCTGCAATTCAGGATCCAAAGGTTGCTTCATTATCACCTCTTGCCTAATTGCCGGATGCACCTGTAGAGCCGTCAAGGATACAGTCAACCATTTAAGGTTTTTCGGTTGAGGTTCAAGCTCTAAGGTTGCCCCTTCATACAAGAGGGTTTCGTCCATTAGCATCGCCTCTTGCGCGAGTGGTGGACTGACTGCTAAGTATAAGAGCGACACAGTCTGTGTCTTCCGACTCAATGCATCTGCCACTACATTAGCCTTGTCGGGATGATACTGAATGTCGCAGTCATAATCCTTCATGAGTTCAAGCCATCTCCTCTGTCTCATGTTCAAATCCTTCTGGGTGAAGAAGTACTTCAGGCTTTTGTGATCACTGTATATCTCACACTTCTCCCCATATAAATAATGTCGCCAGATCTTAAGGGAAAAAATGACTGCAGCTAGTTCCAAGTCATGAGTGGGGTAATTCTTCTCATACTCCTTTAGTTGTCGGGATACATACGCTATTACCTTACCGCGTTGCATGAGAACACAACCCAAACCAACTTCGGAAGCATCGGTATAAACTGTCATTCCACCTGTGCCTTCCGGAATAGTCAGCACAGGGGCAGTCACCAACCTTTCTTTCAATTCTTGGAAGCTCTTCTCACATTCCTCTACCCAGTCGAATTTCACACCCTTTTTAGTCAACTTGGTTATTGGCGCTGAGATCCGAGCAAAATTCTCAATAAAGCGCCGGTAGTATCCAGCCAAACCCAAGAAGCTTCTAATTTCGATAACATTCTTGGGGCTTTCCCATTCCACTACTGCTTTCACCTTAGCAGGATCTACTTCGATTCCGGCTTTAGACACTACGTGCCCCAGGAATCCAACTTGTTCAAGCCAGAATTCACACTTACTGTACTTGGCAAACAACTGTTGATCTCTCAACCTCTGTAACACCATTCTCAAGTGTTGAGTGTGCTCCTCCTCGGTCTTGGAGTAGATCAAGATATCGTCAATAAAAACAATTACCCATTTGTCGAGCACATCCTGAAATACCCGATTCATTAGATCCATGAATGCTGCCGATGCATTGGTTAACCCGAAGGACAACACTAGGAACTCATAATGACCGTATCGAGTCCTAAATGCTGTTTTGGGTATATCATTGTTCCTTATCTTGAGCTGATAATAGCCAGACCGAAGGTCTATTTTCGAAAATACCCTGGCTCCTTGCAACTGATCAAATAAATCATCAATGCGTGGCAATGGATACCGGTTCTTAATGGTTAGCTTATTCAACTCCCGGTAATCTATGCACATATGCAAACTACCATCCTTCTTCTTGACAAACAACACCAGGGCACCCCAAGGTGAAACACTTGGGCGAATAAACCCCTTTTCTAATAATTCCTGCAACTGCATCTGCAACTCCTTCAATTCAGCTGGTGCCATCCTGTATGGAGCCTTAGATACCGGAGCTGCTCCTGGAATCAAGTCTATGGCAAACTCCAACTCTCTATCAGGTGGTAAATGCATCAGATCATCTGGGAAAACATTAGAAAATTCTTTAACCACCTTTACCTCTTCTAGAGGTGTAATCCTTGCATCAACATCAAGTACCGATGCCAAGTAACCATGACCTCCACTTTCTAGTAATTTTACCGCTTGAAGAGCAGAGACAAGGACCTTCTTCACTCTTTTTATGGGATCTGCTCGGTATACCAATTCTTTTCCTTCGTCATCTGTCACCCTTATCAGATTTTCAGCACAGATCACATTAGCTCGATGAGCCGACAACCAATCCATACCCAATGTAACATCAAAATTCTGCATATTAAACTTAATGAGTTGCGCATCAAGATTCTTCCCACTAATTTCCACCGGGCACGGCCCATATACTTCCCTCAACTGTGTAACCTTACCAGTAGGCATACTAACAATCATTCCATGGTCTAGGATCCTGGGTGACATCCCAAGTTTCTCTACAAATCTCTTAGATGCGAATGAATGTGTAGCTCCTGAATCGAATAAAACATAGGCCGGTATGCCTGATATGGGTAGGATACCTAGTATAACAATGCATATCATTTCAGCAGGTCATCAATATTAATCATAATGAATTTCTTAATTTAAAATGTACCTGCTACTACTTCTGTACTAGCCTCAGCTTCCTCGACTGATAGAGCATACATCCTTCCCTGCGGTTGATTCCCTCGAGGTAAGGGAGGTCGGTACACAGAGGGCTGACTGGAGGGCAAGGCTGGTTTGGCCCGACAGTCTTTCGCATAATGTCCATATGAATGGCAGTTGAAGCAACGAATCTGAGATGTCGGAACTGGAGCGGGGCCCCTCTGCACTTGACCCGTTGCAGATGGAGGTCGAGGTGGCCTTGGAGCTGTAGGTGCAACACTAGTGTTCGGACAAAAAGAGGTGGAACCCGAACCACCAACTGGCCTAGGAGGGTAGCCAGATGGACTATAGGGCTGCCTATACATAGGCCCAGAACTGTATGATCCACGGTATGCCTTGGAGGAATTTCCCATATCCTGAAATGGGTTTGTTCTCTTCCACAGTCCAGGGGTGAGGGACTGTTCACCCTTTTTCTTATCTTCCATAGTCTTGGCCTTCTGCACAATCTGGCCATATTCGGTCAAATCCAAGACCTCAAGCACAGACCCAATAGATGCTTTTAGGCCTTTTAGGAACCTTGCTGCCTTCTCTTCAGCTGTTCGCATATGCCTTGGGGCAAAATGGAACAAACTCTCGAATTGTTGTTGGTACTCAAGGACAGTCTTACCTCCTTGAGCTAAGGCCATGAACTCAGTCTCCTTTCGGTCTCTGAAACTGCGCAGATAATGGTTGTCCAAGAATAACTCTTTGAACTGCTCCCAAGTGGGTTCTGGATGAGCAGCCAACAATATAGGTTGCCACCAAGAATTTGCCTCTTTCTTGAGTTGCAACCCAGCACAAATGAGTTTCTGTGCATCCGTGCACTCAAGCACCTCAAATATCTTCTCTAATTCTTGGATCCACTGATCCGGTTCTAGAGGATCACTCCCCACCTTAGAGAATACGGGTGGCAAGTTCCTTTTGAATGACTCCACTACCCTTGACGTATTACTTGCCACCGGGAAGTTAGGAGCATAGGCAGGATAGTAGGAGTATGGAGGAGGCATCCCATACTGAGGAACACCGAATGGTGGGATTGGAGGGGTACCCCCCACTTGTGGTCCCGTTCCCGACCCTACAGGTGGGTCCTGTGGAGTGAGTACCCGGGGAGGTTGACCCGGTTGAGAAAGGTCCAACTGTTACTGGATAACAGTCATAAATGCTTGCTGTTGCTGAAGCATTTGTTGCTGGAAGGCTTGTTGGGACTGCTGAATTATCATAGCAACATCTCCCGGTGTAATGACCGGTGGAGGGTCCGGGAGTGAAGTCATAGGTGGGTCCCCATGTGCCCCACCTTGACCATGGGTCTCTGGAGGTAGTGGAGGTGAGGTATGCCCCACAGAGCGGGACCCCCTGGGATTTTGTGGTCGACCGACCCAACGAGGACCCCGCGAGGTACCTCAGGCATTACTACCGGATCTAGTATGTACCATCGTATCCCTGTACCTGGAACACATCACACACCATATTGGTTAAACACCGTAGAATTGATTTCGACACACAATCATATGCCATTACATGAGGTGTTGTAGTGTATGATAGCCTGTAAATAATCGCAACTCAATTCCAAGATACAGGGCAATGGCCCCAACAGATATGTCAATGGTCCCACTTGACCATAGCACATTAATCATAGGAATAATATCCATAGTGAAAATCAATGAAATCATGCTAGGAGGAGAGAAGGGAAAAAGAAAAGAAAAAAAATATTTCAAAATTTCCCAATTTTCACAACCGGTGGGCTGCACCGGCGGGTAGGGGCCCACCGATCGAGCTCGTCGGTCCTAGTGCCTCACACCGGCGGGTGGCACCGACGGGTGGCACCGGCGGGTAGGGGCCCACCGGTTATACCCGTCGGTCTTGCCCGTGTAAAAACATGAACAGGGCCCTACAGGCCTTGTTCTGTCTTGTCTCTTTCCCCATCTCCTTTCTCTTTCTTCCTTTCTTCCTTGGGCGATCTTGGAGGTCTCCTCGGCGCTTCTACTCGCGAGTCTACTCATCCACTCGGTGCTTTAGAGAAGAGTCAACTCACTCTCATTCAAGTAAGTTCCTCCTTCTTCCTTTCTCAGAATTTCCATTTGGGGTAGAATGCATGCATAAGGTTTACTTTCTAGGTTTCCTTTTCATATCTTTCACCACAGAATAGTATTTCCATGTGATTGTGATGCTTCTACTGTGGTCATTTGTAGTTTATAGGAATTTTATCTCTTCATTTGGAGAAAACCCCAATTCGTGCCCTAGGTTTCCAAATTTGGGGATTTCTTCAATTCTCACTCTTTTTCTCCAATTGATGACTCCTTTGTGATGCATTCCATTTGATTTATGCTAGATATGCTTTAGATTTCATGACTCCTCCATTATGCTTGGACTCCCCATGTATTTCTATGGAAATCCCTCTTTTGTATTGGTTTCCTTGATTTTCATCCCATACTTGTATTCATGGAACTCCATAGTCTATTTGGGTATGTTCTTGCACTTTCATGATCCCCGCTACTATGGCATTTCGTTCTAGACCTAGGGTTTCAAGCTTTTACTTCATTGTGAATGAGTTGGTGCATTGAAATCGAATCCTCTCATGTTAATATGCTCTTTGCCGTCATTTTACTGTTTTGGCATGTTTCTCCTTTGTAGCTTACCGTGCATCATGTCCATAGGTTCCCTATCATTTCTAGCTTGTCACCGTTTCCACTTTACGAGTATTCGGGTTTTGGGTTTCCCCTTTCTAATGCTGTCATTTTCCATTACTTACTAACCCTACTTCCCTTTCTTATTGTCAGGATGTCATCTAGCGCCAGCAAGGGACCATCTTCCTCTGGCGCTCGACGTAAGACTACCGCTTCTAAGCGGAAGAGTGCAGAGACTAGCTCTTCAGCTCCTCTCATAGGGAGACCCGCACCTGCCCAGTCTGACCCCTCAGACTATGATGAGGAGCACTTCCTTAGTGCAGAGGCAGCAGCCAACTGGCCCAACTTCCTAAAGGGGTCAGTGATGATGGAGAAGACCGTGGTAGTCGAGGACTTCCACAAGGCTAGGCTTCAGGAGAGGTTCTCAGCATTGGGCTGGGACTCTATTCTTCATGTAGACCGACCGTGCTATGAGTAGCTCATCCGTCGGTTCTATTGTAACCTGGAGGTGTCGTATCCGTACGGGGAGTTCACCATTAGCAGCTTGGTGAAGGGGGTGGACATCTAGTTGACGGTGGGCACCTTGGCCAGCATCCTGGGTATATCAACGGTGGGACACCGATACTACAGTCCTCCCAGGAGTAAGCCTCAGGGACCGTTCATGAGCCTGGCGACACCAGACTTCATCTACGAGACCATCTGCGGCAGCAGTAACCGCCCGGAGTCCGAGACGTCCTTTTACCCTGAGGTTCGTCTATTTGCCCGGTTGGTCCAGTTCAACCTGCTCCCCAGAGGAGGTCATCGGAACCAGGTGGGTTTCATGGCGGCTTTCATTGCATTCTGCATTTTCACGGCCGCAGAGGGAGGTGGCGAACACTTGTGCCTCCCCTACATTATTCTCAGGACGATGGAGCACCATACTTCCCACCCTGAGGATGGAGGATTCCCTTACGGCAGGATCCTCACTAGGATCTTCGAGTTCTTCGGGGTGGATCTGAGCGATGAGGAGGAGAAGACTCCGGCTGATAGGTTCGACCGAAGAAACCTCCTGAGGATGGGTTTCCAGACCCTCATGGATTCACCTCCAAGATCAGGAGCTCAGAGAGGTAGGGGTAGGAGGGCTGCTCCTATGGAGGATGTCCCCATGGGAGAGGAGTCCAGTGAGGATGATGAGGACTATGTTCCTCAGGACGAGGAGGAGGATCTGATGGGTGGTGGCATCCCTGAGGAGGCGCCTCAGGAGTCAAGAGGTCCTGGCCCTAGTTCTTCCAGAGCTGTAGCCTCACCACATGGAGCTCCACCACTTGGGAGTGGTGTCTATGACTTCGAGGGCATGGCGTCCTCCATACAGGCCTTGCAGGATGGCCAGGTTCAGCTACTGAGATGGCTGGACGAGAGTGCCTCCAGGGAGGAACGCATCCTGGAGAGGCAGGCCACCTTGGAGGATTCCTTCCTCAGGCTGGGTCAGGACTTGGACACCACAGCCAACGCTATCTCTGCAGATTTTGGCCGGCTTCGGAGGGAGGTACGACTAGTGAACGTGAGGTTCGATTATTACGATCACCGCCTCAACATCAACTCTAGGCCTTCGGCGAACGTGGTGATCATCGATGATGATGACGACGACCAGTGTGGGCTTGGCTCGCCCACACCAGCTGTTTACCTGTTTTCCCTTTTTGTAGACTTTGTTGTATGTTTCATTTCTTATCATTCCTTGTATTTGTACTGTAACTAGGCTCATTTATGGAATGATATATTTTTGGATAGTGAATTTTGTGGTGAATTCATATGTGGAGTACTTGTGTGGTTTGGTTGTGATGTATTTTGCTATCTGTGATCTTTGTTATATTTATTATCTATTGTTTATCAGGTATTTGTGTAAAATTTTTGGAAATCCCATTTTACGCCGTTATGCTGCCGAAATTTCATCGAAATAGTACTCTATAGGTTACATCACCAACCTAATCCCCTTTTATCTATACTCACGCATGCCATGAATGCAACAATATAATGCAATCCATTTTTATACTTTCTTTCTTTGGCTTTTAATCTTTAAAGCTTTTATATTAACCCAACCCCATTTCCCTATTATAGAGTCTACGGGATTCTAATGGTATGCTGTGAGTGGAGCAGAGCATCACGCTCTGATACCATCGTTTGTCACACCCCGTTCACATTGAACCGGGCCAGTGACCGAGTTAACACCGGTTAACCCAAACCTGCCAGGATCATCAGATACTGTATTCCACCACAGCATACGCACAACTAATATAAGTTCATCAGATCAGCGAAAGACTAAGTTTTACCTGTGAATAAATCTCATATACTTGATACCCGAATCGTGATACAATAATTATATACATGTGGGCCCGAAGGCATGATAATTACACAATAAAAGTACAATTCATATATCAAGTGTATACAGGAAATCATCAAAACAATCAGAGTACACAGCTCGGCTCGATGTCAAGGCTAGAGCTCAGCTCGGCATCAAGGGTTGAGCCCAGCTCGGCATCACGTAGTAGAGCTCAGCTCGGCCTCAGAAGTACTGTCCCGCAGCACAGCTCTCGCACGAGCAGCCAGTGCCGTGCTCTAACTCCTCAGGGGTCCACCAGTCCTCTTCAGGAAACTCGACTATGGGACCCACCCCATACTCCTCAGATGTATGACCTGCAAAATCATCTAAAAAGGGGTGTACACGTGGGATGAGCTCACTAGCTCAGTAAGTAGAAAGATGGACCACACACAGCAGTCCACACATCAAAACACATCATATGCACTACATGCCATGCTATACATTTTAAATCACATCCACCTAAGCAACATTACTAAGTCCTTGGTTTTAGTGCTACTACAACCACAGTGCGCGTATACTCCGGGTACGAGCCATGAACTCCCTCCCACGATACGCCCATAGGGCTGTCGGAGAAGGCCCACCGTGAGTACTCGGAAAAGTAAAGACAATGCCGTCCACTGGCTCTCAACAGAAATGTAAATGACTGAAAATAAAGGTGCTGACTCCAGCAATTTAAAAACAGTACGATTGGCCCTCTTGAATGTACCACCAGGTTTGCCGACTATCCTACATGACTCGTCGGGCGTTATGTCTA
>NC_056563.1:4656543-4684189 GCF_013358625.1 Macadamia integrifolia | reverse complement strand
GGCTCAGGTGGGTGGGTGCACCCACCTGTCCTACCCACCTGAGGGCCAAAACTTGGGATTTTGACCGGGTTCGGGCCTCGGCGCGAACCCCACCCCCGGCATACGATGTAGCATACGTATTACCTTAAAATACGGCTACAATACCTGCTTTATCCATACATAGCCTTATGGTAGGTGCATGTACACGGCTTGGGCACTCCCATCTCTTTTGGCACTGGCTCGGACTTGTCGGGCCAGCCAGTGTTTAAGGTCACCCGAGCCATCATAGCCCATAAGGAACCCGCTCTAATTTCCTCTGGCTCGGTTCCTGCATTGTTAAACTGGTTCAACCGTGAAATCAGACCGGGTTTAAGAAGCAGGGTATTACATGTTAGGTTGTAGAGTTAGGAAGGTGTTAGGCACCCAATCTACCTGGTTCAACCGGTCTTCCTACTAGATGCTTAAGAACGAATATTTTTCATAATTATTCCTATTCTACATGCATGGCTAACTTTTCACACATATATACATTGACTAAATTTAAATAACTAAGTACACTAACATAAAGTCAATATAAATTTTACATTGTGCTAGTTCTGTTGAGAAATAGCACTGGCACGTATTACTCTGGCAAAGCTTCCATCAGGGATAGGCTATGGGTGGGATAGGCTAAGGTGAGAGCTTCCACTAGGGATAGGGTATAGAAGGGCTAGGCTAAGGTGGCACTCTGACAGAGCTTCTACTAGGGATAGGTTAATCCTAGGGATTGAGGAACTTTGAAGGCCCAAAGTGGAGACTAAGGGGAAATTTCTTCTTTGCAAAATCTCACTCAAAGAAGGTAAAGGATTGAAGAGTGTTGAAGGCCCAAAGAACACTTCAAAGATCTAAAGATCTTTGTAGACTTGAAAAACCTCAAGGGGGAAAGGGGGGAGAGAGGGCAGAGCTTCTCTACCAAAGATGCTCACTTGGAGACTTGGATGTTGTGGTGTTATGTTGTGAAAAACCAAAGGGAGGGGGTATTTATAGGATTCTTGAACCAATGGGGAGAGAAAGGGAATTCTCTAGGCCAATGGGGGAAAAAGTGGTTTTTCTAAACCAATGGGATAAAAATATAAAAATTTGGACCAATGGGGTGGAAGATGATTTTCTTGGCCTAATAAGGAAAAAGTATTTTTTTGCCAATAAGGTAAAAAGATTCCTTTTTAGGCAAATAAGGTAAAAATATTCTTTTTTGGGCCAATGGGAGGTAGCAAAGTAGGGTGTGCTAGCGGGATAGTGTAAAGTGCATAAGTGGGTGAAGATAAAATCTCTTGACCCATCGGGTTAGCGGAGCACATATTCTAGCCATTGACGGTGGCACACGCGGTTAGGCAGGGGTGCACGGGGCATGCATGGGTGCAGAGGACAAGCTGGGTGCATGCGGGGCTAGCAGACAATGGCTCATAGGGGTGGCAGGCAGGGGCGCAGGCGTGTAGGGGTGGCAAGAGCGGGTGCATGGGGTTGTCACGCAGGGCCACGCAGCTGGCAAGTACAGGCATGCTAGCTGGTAAGCAAGGGCACAGGGCTGGCACATGGGGGCATGTGGCTGGCACATGGGGGTGTGTAAGGTGGGCAAGCAGGGGTGCAGGGCTGGCATGTGGGGGTGCTCGGCTGGCACAGGTGAGCCAGGTGGGTAAGTGAGGATACATGGCTGACATGTGAGGGAGCCCGGGGTTGGCATGCATGGGCGTGTGATTGGCAGGCACAGGTGTGTGAGGTGGGTAGGCGGGGGCACTGGGCATGTGGGGACACAAGGGGTTGGCAGGCTGGCTGGCCAATGTGATGCATGTAGGGGTGGCTGGCTAGCCTAGTGCCTAGATGGCTACCTGGCCTGCAAGTTGGTTGGCTGGCTGACCATGATGCGCGCAACTAGGTGTAAACTTTCAGGAGCGATTACGGGAGATTTGACTGTCCGATTTTGGTGTACCATATATCATTGGAATCATAATTCCAAGTACTATCTATTCGTATGGTCGTCATGACCAGATTCCTTCGTATACGAAATGTTACAATTGGATCCTCTTTTCTCCCACACGGGATTTCCGGGGTTCTTGGGTAGGTGGGGCATGTTTTTGGGTTTCCTTAATCAATTATCATCTATGTTGATCGAAAGCAAGAAGTCACGTCCAAGATCCACAATTCATCATAGCTGGAGGGGAGTGACAAAATTGGGTGTCTAAACCCTCATGGAAGCCTATGTAACCTTTTTCTTATGAATTGGAGAAAGAATTAGCTTCCCTTACATAATGTTGAAGCAAATGGTAGCTCGTGCTTATCATCCAAGTGATGGCTAGCCTCTTCTATGGTAAGGTATCTACCTTACCAAGGTCTTTAGGCATATAGGCATTGACTTAGAAGGTGAGGAAAAGATGAACACTCTTGCCATACCTTTTGACTATGCCATCCTAGAGAAGATGGATTTACATGAGTATGCGGGTAGTGAACAAGAAGCACCTGCAGCTAAGGAAAATTTAAATGAGCAAGAGGAGAATGTGCCTTAGGATGTGGAAGAACATCTAGTTGAAGATAATTCCCAATAGAGGGATGGGTAGCACCATGGAGAGGATACACAGTTTCGGGATGAGGTGGAGGTTGAGCATGGGAATCCTCTTCGTGACTTCATTATGGGTGGCAGTGATGTAAATCTTATTGAAGAGGATCTTGCAAATCTAGGAATCCCATATGTACTCAATCCTCAAGAAAGCACTCATGGCACCATTCCTACCACAAAGGAAGTACCTCGGGCTGGCCACACCTTCTTCTACACATAGACTTCTTTTAAGACCGCTCCAGATCCATCCCAACCCACTACTTCTTCTGGAGGTAATATTTCCTATATTTCATCTTATATCTCTTACTTTCTTCTTTTTACTAATTTCTTATTTCTCTTGCCTCAGATTCTTTGACCCTTCAAAAAGTAATAGAGCATGGAGATCAAGGTTTTGCTCAGATTGCTACACATTTGGATCAACTGGAGTCTCATGTTGGCTACACATCTACTAGAGTTGGGCTTATGGAATCTGCCTTCGAGGGATTGACTGAGTGTTTAAATCTTCCACCTAAATTTTGACCTCCCTGATATCAGGCTCAATCTCAGCCGGCTCCAGCTTCTTTTGGTCCCCAGCGGTGATCCCGATGATAGAGCTCACCTGTCATCATTGGCTCTCCTTCACTATCTTACTTGTCTTTGTTTTCTCTTTTTGTGTACAGGACTGACCTAGTTCAGCTCCTTAAGATTTATAGGTTGTACTTAAGTTTTTATGGAATTCAAATGGTTCCACCCCCATTTTGTACTTCGGGGTTTCTTCTCTCTTGTCTTTCTTCTATCTCTACTATAAGGGTTGTATCTACTTTAGTTCTTGGGCGTATACTATTTTTAATATAATGAAGTTTTATTAAAATTCTTGTACTTCTATCTCTTTTATTTCTCCCACCTATGGATTTTATTTTGCTAGTTTTACTCTCCCACCTGTACAGTCTATTTACTGGTTTTTATTAACTTACCTATTGATCACCACATACTGAATTGGGTTAGGTTACCATAGAGCATCTCGCTTTGATACCACCTGTAACATGCCACACCCTGCCCTCCATATGGCATAGGCATGAGGCACTGGAATTCCAATCCAATCAGTCAAGTAACATCCAGGATCCAGATGTAGGTAATAACCAAACCCCACAACTAATTCAACTGTAAAATTAAAGTATAAGGAAAATTTCTTTAAAGGTCATGATATACATGTGGTGATCAACTACAATGATAACCTTATAATATTATAGGCCCATTAATAATTCTCCCACAAATTACAAGAAATTACATAATACCACTTACATTTAATTTACACTATACTACTCAAAGTATCAAAAGTCCTTGTCCATAATCACTCTCTGAACTTTTCTTCATCTCTGATGAATCACCTACTCACTTCTGCTTCAGCTTCAATACATAAAGAGGAGTGTGGATTGGGGGGTGAGCATGGGTATGCTCAATGAGGGGTGGGGGCATATAAGCACACAAGCATGTAGTAATTATAAATAATAAATTATTCAAGCATTTCATTTCATAAGCATATAGGAATCACATAAGCATACAAGGATCATAATCATAAATAATCTCAACATATTGCATGACATGTCTACGTCACAAACCCATCCAACATATAGCATCTTAAATTACAAATCATCAACTCATTTATCACACCACAAATCCAATTCATAACAATCAACTCATAATGCAACATCCACATGGTTCATTTATTAATCTAGTTCCATTCTAATTACTAAGTCTCACCCTATGGGTTTAGTGCTATAAGCAATGTAGGTGGAATTTCTTACCCTGCACGTTGGGTCCTCAGGAATACGAATTTATTTTAGGCAGGAGCTAGCCAGTCCCAGTCAGAGCCTGAGTCCCCCGGCTAACCCCTAAATAGTAACCCTGACACCATGGTCCTGTTTAGAGCCTTGGTCCCACATGTGTCGGATAGCCATGCATATGCTATATCTTACGATGTTGTGCCCTCCCAGGATACAATACGTTGTATCCGAGCGTAGTAGTTCTATACGACATACCACCGAGTGGGATTAACCAATACCTTACCCCCTATTGGCAAGGGGTTGTAGCACTGGAGTTGTGTGCCTAACCATATGCAAACTACATGCAAAAGTCATCCAATATGTATGACTATAGCTGTAAGACTGACCTCTGAGCCCATGGTATCAGAAACGCACCTTGGCCACACTGTGCCACAGACCGTCAATATTACATCTACTTCCACAAACACACAACACATGTGGTTCTGGTAGTATGACTGACCTTTGAGCCCCACAGTATTGGAAACACACCTAGGCCACACCGTGCCATAGATCGTCAATATTACAACCATCACCACGCACAACACCCACTTGTGATCCCAGATGTAAGACTGACCTCTAAGCCCCCAGTATTGGACAGAACCTTGGCCACACCGTGCCATAGACCATCAATATTACACCCAACATCACATCCACATTCATAGTACACATCCATAACTCATTATATATCTCATTCGGTAGCATATGTTTCCAAAAATCAGATTTCACACACTTTATCCAACACACATGCATCATCACAGTAAATTCAGCAAGAAGAAGAGTAAATTGCAAGCAAGTACCTTAAAGCATAATAGAATATAATAATACACAATAATAGATAGCAAGGTACATAAAACAAAGCAAAACACAAAAAGACCCCTCATCTGAGATTTCATATCTAAAATCCATCACCAGAGTCCTAGCTTCTCATATCCTCAACAATGTAGTTATAAGATTGCTAATCAACAAGTTACATATACATATGGGTTAATCATCAATGTAATTATTCCTAAAATAATCTCCCTAAATTCATTAAAGTCTATGTTCAAGTTCAACCATAACTGAATTCTCCCTATTCAGTTAAATGGGCATGCATCCAACCCACATAGTCATTTGGCTTCACATTATGTTACTAGGCTGGTCCTATAGTTTCCTAACCCTTATCCAACACATTGGATATGTTAAGGTAGCTTCTACCCCCAAAATCACATACAATACCATAATAGGGGTAAAAAGGTCATTTTCATCCTAGATTTTCTCTCTCTTCTTTGCTACCATTTTCTTCACTTTGACCAAGTCAAAATTCATGGTTATAACCTTTTTTTAGTATTTAAATTAATTTGGAACACTTCTAATTACCAACCAAAGAACTGAAAAATTCCATTCTGTCTGGCTCTTACAGGCAGGCCTGTTAACCCTGGAACTCTCCAGCTTGTTGGACTGGTAGAATAGATTTTTCTACAATTCTGCAGACCTATTTTGATGACAGATTTATTTTAGTAATTCTACTTCTTAAAACATGTTTACATTACTTAATTACATCAACAAAAACAATTTTCCTACTCAATTTATATTTCCATGCTTCATATCAACTTCAAAATCCTTACTTTAATTCCAGATTTTGCTTCTCACAAGAGAAAATTGGGCATTTTCTATTCCAGGTGGAATTAACACCATGTATACCAATTTCCCACCTTAAATTTCATGTTAAGTTACTGAAATTGAGAAAACCCTATGGATTTGGTTTCTTAGAACAGCAAAATAGAGAAATTGGTTCTCTATTTGGGCATGTGAGCGAGGGTTTTCACTAGGTTAGTTAAACCCAGAAATTTTCTTTACTAATTTCATAATTTAACTGCCCTTGGCCCCAACTGATTCTCATACTAACCTAATTCACATATGGAGCTCAGATTTACTAACCTTTGATGTTCTCTTGGTGCTGCATACAGCTGGAATCAGCCAACCTTCTCTTCAAATCTCAGCTGAATCAAGAACAAAACAACTCGCCCTTATTGTGAGTAGCACAAGGCACTTGCATCCACTCACCTTCTGTAGCTTCCATGGCTGAATAGCAGCAACCAAATGAGTATACAGTAGCAAGAAAGACTGCTATTGAACACCTCTTCTTCTTTCTTCTTTCTTCTTCCTTTCCCTTCTTCTTTCTCTTTTTCCTCTCCTTCTTCTCCTTTCCCATTTCAGTTCTTGTTTACAGCAATGAGAGGAGAGAAATAACTCTCCCTCCAATTTATAGACTAAACAGACTAAGGTCTATTTGGCAGGGCAGATTTTTCGTAAAATTCATTTTCTTCCTAACTATTTAGATTCTAATAACTTAGAATAGGAAATATGTATTGATATAAAACCAGCTGCATAATCACCCCCAAACATTCCCCTATCTATGGTAATAGGTGGGTGAAAAACTCCTTTCAATTGGTGGGGGCCCATAGAAGAAAAACTCATTTTCTGGGCATTCTTTCCCTAGAACAAGCAGACCGATTGGACAGAATCTCTCCAGTCTGCTATACCTTCTCCAGCCTGTTGCTGTCCATCTTCTACCAAAAGTTTACCCACCTTATGTGAGACCCTTTCATCATTATGGGCACTCTTAAGCCCCCTTCAAGACCTTTATTTGGATCCTAAATTCAATCTCTCACCAAATACCCTTCTTCATAAAATTTCATCTCTAGGACTAGAGGTTATGAAATCAGGGTGTTACACTCAACCAAGTAAATACATGATAGAGCACTTGTCCGTGACATTGTTCCTATGAATTATAGTAAGTTCCATAACCCTAGGAGATATATGTAAGGACTAACCCAGACCTAACCTTGAAATATGGGTGGTATGTTACTAGTTTAACCAGTAGGAAAGGAATACTGACTACTACTTATCAAATGACTATAGGTTTAAATACTAAAATCCAACCAAGGTTTAAAAGTAAAACTGTGTAAATGTCTATTGAAAGTAATATTTATCCTAATGTCAATCTAATCACTAGGAAAATGAAATGCAACTGGTGAGGACACGTGTGATCGAAAATTTAGCGAAAGAACATTGGATTCGGGAAATCAGGTGAGTGGGTGTTTGGTTTGTTTTACGGAGTGTTTCATGTATGTTTTAGTTTTGTTTGCACATTTGAAAATGTGATGAAACTTGTGTTATGGATTTATTTTGTATAAGACTATATATATTTTCACATGATGCATGTTTTACAGACTCGAATCTGATTGAGGTTTTGTGGATGAATAGTGTGATTTCTGTGTTGGAATGGATGTAATATTAACGGTCTGAGGCATGGTCTGGCCAAGGTTCTGTAATATTGATGGTTTGTGGCACGGTGTGGCCGAGGTTCTATCCAATACATGTAGATACCCAATTTTGTCACCCTCCCCTGGCTATGATGAATCACAGATCATGGACACGGCCTTTTTCTTTTGATTGATAGAGATGACAACTGACTAAGGTAACCTAGTTCTAAAACACTCCCTACACACCCAGAAACCCTAGAAACCCTAAACGGGAGAAAAGAAGGGTCCAATTATGACATCACACATGCGAAAGAATCTGGTCCAAAGTGACTATATAGATGGATAGTACTCATAATCATGATTCCAACGATATATGATCCATCCAAATCGAATTGTTGGATCTCCCGCGATCATCCCTGAAAGATAAAGTCTATCCAGAACCATTAGATCAGAATTCAGGGAATATTCCCTCGCTACCTCGTCTCACACTCGGCACCCTCACCAGTGCCAGGTGCCCTTGCTCTGTGTCGGCCCCCTGCCCAGTGACTGATGCCCCCGACCTATGACCTATGGCCCTGCCTTGTGTTTGGCGCCCCCACCTCATGCCTAGTACCCCTGTTTTCACCCTATTCGTCTGAGAAACCTACAAATACCCCCTCCCTCACTTCCAAGACATTCTAACCCCATTTGGTTTCCCCAAGGTTGAGGAACGTTTCCAAGAAGAAAGCAAATTTCTTCCCCCACAGGTGGGCGAAGACCTACGGGCTATCCGGCCCGCCTGTGAAGACCGGTGGGCTGTCTGGCCCACTTGTTGGCCCCCCAGTTGGATTTTTGAGCCCAAATGGGCCCAAAACGGATGGGCAACCCTCTTTTATGATTTTAAACATGATTTAAACATCAAACATTGTTAGTTTTGACCCCAAGGTGGTGAAATGCTAATCCCATTCGCTTATGATTGGTTCCACTAGAATTTACGTTTCTTACGTCAGATCTCACCCGTACCGAACGTGAGTTTTTGTACCCAACAAGTAAGTAGGGAGAGGAAATTTGACCCTCTTTTAGGCTTGTTTTTGCATCATTAAATTGTATCCAGACTAGCCATGTCATTATAGAAATTATGTATAGATTAATTATCCTCGTATGCCATTCGCACACATTGCTTGTGCATTCTAAACAAATGATTTATGATATGTGTGTTGTGCTTTACATTATCAATGCTAAATGATTGATGTGATTATGTGATGAATGGTTGGATTACTATGCATGATGCATTATTAGACTAGACGTCGTAGTCGGCTTGGAAATGAGTGCATTGGTGGCCTGTGATATGGGATGCGGTGGTACTGTGCAATAGTACTTTGTCATATAGGAGCGTGCGATTTAGGATTATCATTCCCTGTGCTACGACCCTTCCCAACAAGGGTTGAGGTGATGGGTTATCACTTGGGGGGAAGTAGTGGTCGTGGTTATCAGGTCACTGTGACAGTGAGACATATGCCTGACTGGTCATTAGGACAGTCGACAACCTCAGTGGTATATTCAAGAGGGCCAATCATACTGTTTTTAAATTTCTGGGGTCAACACCTTTACTTTTCTGTCATTTACTTTTATGTTGAGAGCTGGTAGTCGGTATGGTTTACTTTTCTGAGTACTCACGGTTCCGACAACCCTATAGACGTATCACGGGATGGAGTTCACGGCTCGTACCCGGGGCATACGCACACTGTGGTTGTAAGTAGCACATAACCAAAGACTTAGTAATGTTATTTAGGTGGATAAGATTTAAAATGAATTGCATAGCATATAGTGCATATGGATGTGATTGTTGTGTGGTCTTTCTTTTCATTTACTGAGCTAGTGAGCTCATCCCACGTATGCACCTCTTTTAGATGATTTTGCAGGTCAGCCGCCTGAAGATCAGGAGTCGGGCCCCACAGTTGAGTTTCTTGATGAGGATTGGTGGGTCCCCGAGGAGTATGAGCACGGTGCTGATTGCATGTACGAGGGTTGTGCTACGAGACCGTAGTAATGACACCGTACATGATTTTACTTTTTGATTCTTTTGATGACCTCCCCCTTTTGTGTACTTGATACGTAAATTGTTATTCTTTTTATGTAAATATCATGGCTGCGGGCCCACATATACTTAGCTACATACTACAATTTGGGTATCAAGTATATTGAGGATATTTATAGGTAATTTAAGTCTCCCGCTGAACTTTTGAACACTTATCTTAGATGTGGGTATACTGTTGTGGGGTACTGTATTAGATGATCCTGGTAGGTTTAGGTTAACCGGAGTTAACTCATCACCAGTCAGGTTCTGTGGGAACAGGGTGTGACAACACCATAGGAGGCAGAAGTGCAAGGGCTAGAAGATATGGGGGCTGAGTACGTGAGTGAGGAGGATGAGGATTATTTGCCTCATATTGACGATGAAGAGATTGATGAGGAGGATATTCTAGAGGAGGAGCCTCTAGAGACTAGGGCTGCTGATCCACATTTCACAGCTCCACCACCTTCAGGTGGGGCTTTTGATTTTCAAAAGCTGATGGGCAGCATTGGGGTCCTAAAGGAAGGGCAAGATCAGATTTCTGAGCAGATGGGGGAGAGTATTTCCTGGGAGTTGGTGATACATTGTAGACTAGAGAGAATGAAAACTGATTTTCAGACCCCTAACAAGGGACTTGGATGAGGTTTCCAAGGGTGTCACTGCTGATTTCCATAGAGTGTAAAGGAAAGTGGTCTTGATAACTAACCGGTTGGACTTATTCGACTACAATTTCCATTGCAAGTCGCGGCCTAAGCTAGGGAGTTCATCCTCCGCACCCAGGGATGATCAGTGAAGTGGCAGATTCCTCTCCCGCCTTCTTCTCCTATCTTTCATTCCTCTCTTTTTAAATTATGATGGTGGTTCTGATTGTCTTTGATACTTGTATATGTTGGATATATTTTTATTGTTGGAAAATTGGTGGTATTTTGTGAATGATATAACATTTGGAACAATTTTATTTAATTTAGCTTATTTGATATGGGTTGTTGGTGACAGTATGAGTCACCCCATTTTATAATTTTCTATATGTATATCGCTTATCAGGTGTTTGTAAAATTTTGTTTGAAAATTCAATATAGTGCCGTTATCCTGTCAAAATTTATATTAAATTTTAAGTTAATGGTTTGTGGGATAGACCCATTGGCCCTTTGTTATCTATCTATGTTTCACTCCCATGCATGCCATAAATGTAAATATTTAGACTTTTTTTCTTATTATGGATTTTATTCCTTTAAAGCTTTTATGTTTACCTAATCTCTAGGGTCTTATTATTAATTATATAAGATCTAACTTGTATGCTGTGAGTGGGTAAAGCATCACGCTCTAATACCACCGTTGTCACACCCCGTTCCACACAGAACTAGATCGATGACCGAATTAACCTTATTAATCCAAAACCTGCTAGAATCACATGACACAGTAACCATAGCGCAACATACACACACTATAAACTGATAAGATTCTATATATCAGGGGAAGTCTGATATGTATTTATTGATAAATTCCTCAATACTCTTAATACCCAAATTGTAATACATAATATCTTTACATGTGGGCCTGCAGACGTAGTATATACACAACAAATACAATTTAAACATCTAGAATACAAAAGGGGTAACATTTCAAAATAATCAAAAAGAGTCTCAATTTGGTATCAATGTTGCTGACTCGCAACACAGCTATCATATAGGCACTCTGTCCAGTGCCCAAGATCTTCAGGGACCCACCAATCCTTGACTGAAAACTCCACGGTGGGTCCCGGCTCTAGCTCCTCAGCTGGATATTTTACAAGATCATCTAAAATGGTGTGCACATGTGGGATGAGCTCACTAGCCCAATAAGTGAAAAGAAAACCACACAAGTATGCGCAATACAAATGAATCTATATGCGTGTAGTTCATTTTATTATCTTAATCCATCTAGACAATAATTCTAAGTCATAGGTTATGTGCTACGGGAAACCATAGTGTGCATATGCCCCAGATTCGAGTCGTAAATCTCATCCTGTGGTACGCCCATAGGGTTGCTGGAGAAGGCTGGCCATTGGTACCAGAAAGTAAAATGAGCCTTGCCCTACATTAAAGTAAAATGGGTCTTGCCATGCATTAATTTAAAAGCAGTACGATTGGCTCTCTATTATATCATTGAAATTGTTGACAGGATATACCCAACACCTAAACCCTTGCTGGGAAGGGTCGTAGCACAGAAATGTATCAATCCTAACTGCATGCTCTTATGTGAGATCAAACGACTACATAATGCCACTGCGTCTTATACCATGGGCCACCAATGCATTCATGTCCAACCCGTCTATGGCATTTAGTTTAACAAGTATCAAAATCAATAGTTTAAATTCACCAATCTCACATAATGGAATAAGAATAGGCATTTAACAATTAATGATATAAACATGTTAAATGATAATTGAATTTTATAATGCATACGTCAATGCATGCAATGGCATTCATAGATGACTAGTCTACAGAATAATAAATGATGACATGACAATTCAACAACCAGAATGACATGATGCAATGTCTGTTTCCCACTTACCTATTTGTGTATGATGTTCAGCCCTGGTACGAGGTAGATCCGGCGTGTAATGACGCGAGTTCTAGTGCAGCCTATCATAAAAGAGTTAGGTTTAGTATACCTCCCCTTTAAGGTCATAACCAGTGAGGTTTGATGTTTCTAATGTGTTTAGAATCACAAGAGTAGGGTACCCGATAAATTTGAGTCCAATCAGAATCCAAGAAGTCAGATTGGCAGGTCGACTAGTGGGCAAGGCACCCACTAGTCCTTACTCGCTTGTCAGACCAGGAACATTGCCTGGACCAATGGGCCAAGATCGGCAGGCCAAGACTGACGGGTAAGGCACTCATCAGTCCTTGTTCGCTTGTCAAACCAGCAGTTCTGCTTGGACCGACAGACCAAGATCGGTGGGTAAGGCACCCACCAATCCTTGCTCGCCGGACAAGCCAGCAGCCCACCCAGGACAGGCGGGCACTAGATTGGTGGGTCCTATCCATTTCTAGGCACCCACCACTCATGATCAAGGTTTTGTTGCTCTCTTCCATTCTTCATCCCACCTTGGGGAAACCATCAAGGGTCGATTCAATCGCATTTTTCACAAATCTACGGCTCCAAATCATGATTCCAACCTAAATCTAAGGTCGATCCAAGGTCTGAAGCGTGCATCTTATCTCTTTACTCAAGAGCACCTCAAACCCTCAAATCCTACTCTTTAACTCAAGGGATCAACAAAAGCTTCACAAATCTTGCTAATCTTCCTCTAAACTTTCATAAACAACATATAGAACCTTTAAAACTTGAACTCACATTCTCAAGAGATCACAACAAGATCCAAAGGATTTCTATCCAAATCGAAGTCACTTTGGGTTTTATAAAGGATTAAGGAGTATGGACTTTACTCACCTCAAATTGTAGATCTTAAGATGAGGATCGCAAATCTGGTGTTGGATTCAAGAGATCTGACCCCGACAACGCACAACGATCGTTTTCTTCTCCATTTTCTTCTTCCTTCCTCTCTCTTCTTTCTTCTTTTTCCCTCTCTTCTTTACTTTTCTCAAGTACCGTGTAAAACAATAAATGAGGCAGAAGAGAGGTAATAAATGCTATTTATAGTAGGGTAAAAATAACTAGTGGCAAAATTGGTAGGTCACACTAGTGGGTCGACCCACTTATGACCACCCACCAGTCGGTCAGGACTTAGCCTAAACATTGGTATTTTCTATAGGACTCGACATCGACACATGGTTTTGCTCCCTATAGACTATTTATATGCATACTCAACATAAAATACGGCTACGTCCCTTTATTGTGCGTACATGGCCTCGTGATACAAGCAAGTGCATGGCTTTGGTACGCGGACTACATTAAGCACTGACTCCAGCTCATTTGGCCAACCTGAGTTCAGAGTCACTCTTGCCATCATGTTCTATAAGGTACTTGCCCCAACTCGCTCGGGTTCAGGTCCTGCAAGACCAAATCAAACCAACCAAAAAATTAAACTGGGTTTAAAAAGTAGGGTGTCATAGTTTTGGTTCAGGTTGAGTCGATTTCGATGTGAAAAGGCTAAAATCGAAACCGAACCAATAAGGAAATTTTGGTTTCGGTTCAATTTCGATTTTGGTGCGGTTTGGTTTTGATTTGTCTTCAGTTCTTAAATCGATTTGTAATCGCATTGGTTTTGGTTTTTTATCCATTTTGGATTTGACTTTCCATACAAATGTATACAAAACCATGCAAATTTTGGGTTTTTTAATGAATTATGGAGTGTTTTGGTTTCTTACCGGTTTGGTTTTGGTTTCAGTTCGGGTTTTGAGCCAGTTTTGTTTTGGTTTTGAGTTTATCTGGTTTATGGTGTGGTTCGATTTGGTTTTTGGGTTGCAATACTCCAAACTAAAATCGAACCAATAAGGCCTCGATTCGGTTCGGTTTGTTATGGGCTGTTATCAGTTCGGTCTGGCCGATTTTACTGATTTGATTTAGGGTTTGACACCCGTATTTGGGCTCAAAAAATCAATCGGTATCAATTAAGCCCACGTAAAAGTCCTAACAATCTCCCACTTGGGCTACATTGATACTGATGTCTTTCCATTAACACCTAGCCAAATAATCCCAAGGTTAAACATCACTCAAACAAACTTTGATTCAATCAATAATCTCTACTGTTGAACAATAGTAGAAAATACACCTCAATATATGGTATATAACTATCTAATATTACAAACAATAGAAAACTATCAATCCAAATTGTCTGGAAACACACACACACACACAGATATATGTATATCACTATAAATCACAAACTTTGGCAAACCGCCTGTGGTAAATCACCACTTCCTTGGATTTAGGATAAATATCACCTTTACCATTAACTTTGGCTAAATATTACCTATTATAATGAACTTTGGCTAAATACTGTCAATTACCTTGACTTACTGTCAATTATTTTGGCTAAACACTACCAATAAACCTTAGTAGGCACCGCCTTTAAACTTTGACTTTTACCATCTTTAAACTTTGGCTGTCGCCACCATGATATCTTTAGTTAAATGAGATCATGAAACTCCCACTAACCAAGCATATCAAAAACCTCAGTAACACCAATGTAAAAAAACGTGGCTCTTGAGTACTTTGTCTGTAAACTTGGGTGATATCACCTTTGGAAAAATATCACATTTGTCTTGGGAAATACACAATTGAACTGAATTTACCACTTTAGTGGGTTTCATTCATTCCTATCATATTTTTCACATTGAAGATGAATATACGTACAGAAGTGTATGCTTTAATGTGTTTCTTACATAACTAGGGACAACACAAACAAATGAAACTTAAATGTACATAAATAATTCAGAGAACAAGATTGAAGATAAAATCATTCCAAAATTACTTCAAAATCATTATAAACTTAATCGGATAACAAAATTGTTCCTACTTCCCTTCAGTTGTGCTTTGATCAGCAACAACACTTATTTGGATACACTAAGAGTTAAAACCAGATCAAGTAGCCATAAAAATCTCAAGTATGAAAAATACATACCAAATAACTAGGCTAAAAAATGTAACATGTCCAACTAGTAAATAAACTACACAAGAATCACAACTATAACTACATTTCTATCATTTGGGCTAAGAATGCACTGGTCTTCTTGCAAATCCAAATTCACTGTGAAAATACAATTACTTTTGTCACATATGGGCTTAGAAGCATCTAGATTACAATCATTTCTATACGTGTCTTTTCTTTAACTTGGGTGACATCATTTTAGGAAAATGTCACCAACTTTGCTGCGCTTGAAAAAACTATAAAAGAATAGGATGTGCCACTTTGGTGGATTCCACCTGATTTTTTCATAACTTCCTAGAAATGTACTGTGTAGCATAACATGTGCGAAAGCTCACACCCAGATTAATTTTAATATATTTATCAATCATAGGGTGTTTCAAGAAAAACATATAAGCACAAAAAGACATGAATATGAATTACTATATATTTCAGTCATAAATAATTTTTCAATATCATTGTAATAACAGACCAATGCAAAAACTTAAAATGGTTCTGAAACAAATAAAAATGGGTTCCAAAATAGTCCTTTTGCATTAAAAACAATATAGTACACTAAATTTATCCTTCTACTAGCAACCTAATATATTGAATTTGTTCTCCCACTAGGTTAGTATATTGACCTTCCACTAGTAACATCCTCCACTGGCAACCTAGTATATCGAATTTATCCTCCCACTGTTTGAGACACATAAAGAAACTTAAAATTCATAATTCTATCATCTCATTTGGTTCGACCAATCATAAATTAATTCATTTATTGAAAAACATAAATTCGTTTATATGTGAAATAGATCAAAACTTGTTCACATAGGCCTAAAACTAAAAAAGATCACACATTTTAATCAATTAATATTCATAAACAGGTTTTTAAATCAATGGCAGTGTTTGAAAACTTGGAATTTAATTGGTCAAAATCGATACTAATCCAACCCAACTAATCTGAATTAGTCTAAGCAGATTGAAAATAACACATGAAATAAACCTATAACTTATGGTCATAGCCATGTAACACTCATCCACCCTATTGCCATTGATCAATTGTCCAATACTTTTTAGGATAAAATTCTTTGCTTTAAAAGCATAATACCATACTTTTGTTTTGGATTTTCTAGTACAAAAAACTAAGTCATTGAGGCACATATAGACCTCTATATCCTTAAGCCACTTTTATAGACATATAGTTAATGGTTTATCACAAGGAAAATGATTAATCCAACATACAATGAAGACATGTATATCCTAAGAATGTAATATCAATGAAATTGAAAACAATATTACAATGCTAACAATTAAACATAACCAGAGTGTCAACCGCAACTATATTCCTAACCTTTGGGTCTGAAATGCACTGATCCACTCAAAAACTGCAATGACTGTGGGAGCTCTTCAACTTAGAATATTACTACCACCTTTGGGTGAATAGCAACCTCTAGGTTAAGGTCTGCTTATAACACAATTGCGTTTATGTTTATCTTTGATAATGTCGCATTTGGGCAAGCATTACCTAATTTCTGCTAACAATTTTTTGTGTTTTTGAAACTAAGACAAAACCTTTGAGTTGCAGACCCATTGCAGTAACTTTGAATTTTACCACTATGGTGGGTTCCATCTATTCCACTGCAATAGCTTGCAGCTACACTTGGCAGCTTAAAATTTATGGATCAGGTTCATTACACAGTATACAAGCATAGTCAATCAAAACAATTGCAAATAAAATTAGGTCTTATACTAGACCACAACTACATTTTATTGCTAGTATGCAAGCCATGCTACACTGAGGTTTTGATCAAATTCACTGATCTAACAATAGTTAAACAGAATATGTCAAAGGATCACTAAGAGGGGGTGAATCAGCGATATTTAAAACGGTCCTCAAAAATTGCCTCACGTCCACACTTGTCAATTAAAACTTGAAAGAAAATCACAAACCACAACACAAAGAGTTACGTGGTTCGGCAGTATGCCTACATCCACGAAGCAAATGACCGTTTGAGCTACAACTCAAATCTTGCCTCAATAATTCGATTGCACCCACAATCAGGAGCACCAACCCCAATTCATATTGCACCCACGACATAGGAGCACTGACCCCAATTCGTATCGCACCCACGACACAAGAGCACCGACCCCCTTACAAGATTCAACACATCACCCATTTTATTTGGAGCTACAACTCCAACTACGCTTGTCACGCACCTACGCAACAACGTTTACAACCAATCACCAATAAATATAGTTCACAATGAAAACTCTAGTACATATAGTCTACCCAAATCCCCAAATAAACATACATGAAAGATTAAGACAAAATATAACCAGAATAAACAATGCACCAACTGATTCCTTTGTCTCCAGCCTGTAAGCACCTTATCAGACAATGTGTATCAACTTCTTCAATAAGCAAGATAAATTTCAGATATTATATGGCAGCCCCTTTCTTCATATATAAGCCATGATAACCAAATCTTTAAAAAATTTAATTCTCATTCAATATGTAACAGTAGGTAACTATATATGGCAGCCTTCACGAACTAAGTATGATGAGAACTCCGATGGACAACAGCTTAATAAAAGCATATCACTAATAGCAACATCTAAATCTGAATTATATCATCACCATATCAGTACCTTATATGGGCAGCAACAGTTGCATCATCAACCATTATCAAAGAATATAAGACAGCAGCTTCAGCCATGGCAACACCATTAAATCTTTAAGAAGAATCCCAACGTACAGTAGCAACACTCTCCTTTAATCTCTCATTAATGCATTCACAAAAGAGTGGCCCTTTCTAGTCTCTTGCTCTAGCTATATCTCTCTTTAAATCTTCATTAAAGAATAACAAGGAAGCTAATAGCAAGGTGCAGCAGATCGGTTATGGAGCAAACCCTCTTCTGTTTATGAAAGCCCCTTTATATAGCTTTTACAAGATACCCGTTTGAGTCGGCCATAAGGTATTCTTCAACTCACGCAACACCAAGAATCCCAGTTGAAATCAATTTCTTAAGCCTCAACCTTTCCAATTTTCTAATGCATTGAGCTAACTGAGATTCAATTTCTAAAACCATTTCGAATACGGTGGAAATCAAAACTTTGGTTTCAGAATCCTCAACCACGTCTTCTTGTAATTCTATTGGTGCACAAGAACCTATCTTCAGCCAAGAAACGTTGATTACTCCTTGTTTTAATTTCATCAAATTGAAAACCACCAGCTGTCCACGTATGCCCACTTTAGTTTCCTTTTGAAACTCAAACTGTCCAGTAGAGCTTATGAGTGTTTTCCACGCATTGAGACTCCTTATAATAAAACTGTTATTGAGATATTATCTCCACTGCAACTGTATTGTATCAAAGTATAACCTCCATTACCGTGTCACCAAGGGAATGCAATGCTGGCTGAAAATAGTAGTGCTTGATGACATCATCTAAGGCTGAACCTACTCTCCCAAACCGTTTTAATGTTTTTCTTAGAGTGGGACTCTTATAATATTCTTCTTAAATATTTCAGCAATGTTGACTTTCCATTCTTAACAGCAAATTTCCTTTCCTTCTAATAATAGAACTCCATAAGCAGTTGTACATGTAAAGATTGCTGCTGAAATCTTCATCATTTAATGAGTTAGTGATTCTTGCTTACATCATCTGCCACCTCACCAAGAACTATACTTTAACAAATTGCTGCAATAGATAAAGTTGCCGAAACATATAATGGAACCAAATATAATTCGTTGAACCAATAAACCAATCAACAAATTGAACCAGCCCATTAATTGAAGTAATCACTAGAGAACCAATAAACCAGTAACTGAACCATCTTTTGATGTACCAGCACATTTACTAAACTATAATCAGATTTGGCTTAAGACTGAACCCAATTGAACCATCAATTAGTCGAACCAATGAACCAGTGATTGAACCATCAGTTGCACTTGTGTTGCCAACAATTTCAATAAGTAATGTGTTGCTCAACACATTGATAACAAAAAGATCCACATTCAAAATTTTCCCAAACAGGGTCCCCAGGATCACCAAACATAGTTATATAACATATCAAATTAAAGAGCATGAAAAAACGAATCCAAAAAAAAAAAAATCTGTATGAACCAGTATGGTCAATTTAAAATATGTTACCAGGAATATATATATATATATACCAATCAAACTGTATTTGATCGAAGTGGTCTGGCCAAAGTGAACTGGGATGAAGCAAATCGGTTCAATCAAGTGGGTCATGGGCCAACCCAAATGGGTAAAAATCTAAGTTTTTAGCTCAATGGTCAAACTTTGACTAGGTTAATCAACAGGACTATTGGGTCAATGGATTAACCCAGTTAGGTCAATCAAATAAAGATCAACATAATATCAAAAACATATAGTGACTATTTAGAATGTAACAACAATGGTGACATGAATAAAAAGCGAAATTTAAATTTCTAAATGTCTTAAGCCACAAATAGTTTCAATCAATTCAATTCAACAGCCTCGATCCATAATTCGATCAAACAAATGTTAGACCAATCAAAGACAAACGATCAATGGGTCACCCAATAGTTCCTCTTGTCAGAATTCAAGGCATAAAACTCGTTTGAATTGACTGGTTCAATTGATCGGGATTGGTTCAGGAAACAGAAAACGATGCAAGATAGAAATTATGACTGTTAACTAAACAAGAGTAAAATTTAAAAACAAAAACAACTCTTTCTCCTTTGTTCTTGTATGCAAAAGCCGAGCCAAAGACAGTCTTTCTGAGCTTTAAATGCGAGGACACCTTTTTTTTTTTTTTTTAAATCGATGAATGTCATCATTACTCAATTCACCCAAGCAACACGTCATTACTTGAAGAAAGAAAATCTCCTTCTAAATGGAAACTTAAATCTTTATATGGGATTTCATTGTTATTTATTTATTTTTATTCTTAAATATGGCATGGCAATGATCTTGCTTCCAGATTCGTTCCAACTTCCAATAGGAGACAAACCCTGCTCCTTAAAAAAAAAAAAAAAAAAACCCCCACATTATCAAAGTATGAAATCGATCAATGGTCGGCTCTGATACCACTTGTTAGGATTGCCTATGGGTTCAAATCTGGAACTCAAAGGAAGAATCCACACAAAGAAACAAGAATACAATTAAATTGAAATCATGGATCCAGTAGCTAGAACACAAATAAAGAAGAGACCCAAATAGGAGGAAAGAAGAATACCATTGAGTGTGGAATCGTCATTTTCAACAATGAATAACAGTTCCATGTGCTTGAAGATTACTCCCATAAAGATGAGAACTACTTAGTGGAGTTCCATCTGTATCAGTTAAGCCCACACAAAAGTCCTAACACAAACAACCTCATCTTTTCTTTCTCTACAACTTCCCTTTATTCGGAGCATTATAGAGGTTGTGAAGCAGCAAACCTCTACCATAGCTATAAAACCTTAGTAGATCCTCCCCATTCTGTTTTATAGACAAAACCCACAACAAACCTTGTGTCTGTTTTGTTATGTCTAGCATATTTCAAATAAGCTAGAAACCATGTATAGATTAGATGGCGGCAACTAAAATGAGGTTAAAGCTTCTGGTAGACAAGAAAAGAAACAAAGTTCTGTTCATGGAAGCAGGAAAGGAGTTGGTAGATTTCCCATTCAGACTCCTAATTGTGCCTGTGGGTACCATGTGAGACTCTTAACCCCAACTCAAACCACAACTAGCTGCGTCAGCAATCTATATTCCAACGTAGATAATATGGACAACCTTTACATCCAACTAAATGTCCATAAATCCCTGCTTTTGGAGCCAAGATTGTTTCTTGCGATAATGAATTGCACAAGCTGCTTATGCAGAGTGGCAACTCTTTGCTGAGTAATGAACCAATGATGTTGACCTATTATGGGTGTTACAATTCATGCTCAGGCTCTTGTACGGGTTTATAAACACCCAATTTTGTCACCCTCCTCCGGCTATGATGAAATGTGAATCTTGGACGCAACTTCTGACTTTCGATCAGCAAAGATGATGGACTAAAGAAAACTTGGAAACATTCCCCTACATGAAAACCCTGGAAATCCCAATGTGGGAGAGAAGAGGGTTCAATTTTGACTTTTTATATATGAAGAAATCTGGTCAAGATGATCGTACAGATGGATAGTGCTTGAAAATAAGATTTCGACAATATATGGCATGTCAAAATCGAACCATCAGATCTCCCGCAATCATCCTCGAAAAATTACATTTTCCCATACGTATGACGTGCACACTGGCAAGCCTACTAGAAACTTGGAAAAAATTTCCTACCTACCCAAAATTCATCCCCTACCTACCCAAATAACCCAAAAATATTTTCCCACCTGAAACCCTAGAAACCCCCGTGCGGGAGAGAAGAGGGTCCAATTTTGACTTTCTATATACGAAGGAATCTAGTCAAGATGACTGTATAGATGGATAGTGCTCAGAAATACGATTCCGACAATATATGGCAGGTCAAAATCAAACTGTCGGATCTCCCATGATCGTTGCCAAAAAAATCCGTGATGGCGTGCGCACTGAGTGCGCTAGCCAGTAGGCCAACCTACACGCATGCTGGGGGTTGGTTGTTGCCTAGCGCATGCCATCCCATACTACTGCCCAACCTACCTTGCCCGCACAGCCTTGTGCATGAGCCCCCACATGACCCAACCTGTGGCCCCGCATGACCTAGCCCACGCCCTTGCATAACCCAGCCCGTGCCCCTGCACGACCCTGTCAGCGGCCCCGTTGGTTGTAGCCCTGCCCGTAGGCTGTTGCCAGTGCCCCTACTAGCTGCAGCCCCCGCCTGTGCTTGTTGCAGCTCGTGCCTGTGCCTATTGCTACCTAGCCCATGCCCTTGCTGCTGCCTATGGCCATGTGAGTGCTGCCTCATGCGCTATATGCTACACAAGCATGCTGCCCTATGTGCCATGTGCAGCACACCAATGCCACTGCCCGCACACCCATGCCATTGCCCACACACCTTGTACACATTACCTGCCCTCCTGTGCTGACCTTGCCCCATGCACTTCAGCCCAATCTTGTGCACCGCCGTCAATGTTCGGGATTGGTATTCCACTGGCCCGGTGGATGAAGAGATTCCCTCTCCACCCACTTGAGACCAAAAATCCACTTTTTGGCTAAGAATTCTCTATCCCAAAAAATCCCTTTTACCCATTGGATAAAAGCCCTCTTCACCCATTTTAGTCCAATAACCCCTCTTACCCATTAGATAAAAGCCCTTTTCACCCACTTCAATCTAAAAACCCTCTTTTATCCGTTGGTTAATAATTCTCCCTCCTCCCTATTGGCTCGGAAATCCTATAAATACCCCCATCCTTTGGATTTTACACACAAAACAACCCCACCTCACTCCATAGTAGTGAAACCCTCTCTCCTCCTCCCCTCCCCCTCTTGATTTTCTTCGAGTCTTCGGAGCGATCTTCGTCAAGATCTAAAATCTTGTTCAGATCTTTGAAGTGTTCTTCGGGACTTTAAAGATCTTCAATCCAAGTTTTTAGTCCAATCCAGTTTTTTCCAAAAATAGTATGTTCTAAGCCTCCCCCTTTGAGTGTTCTTGAGCTTTACCAGAAATAGAAATCCCTCCCCCTTGAGGTTCTTTAGGTCTACGAAGAGATATTTTCAAGATCCGGAGCTCTGTTCGGATCTTCAAAGTGTTCTTTAGGGCTTTGGGGATCTTCAATCCATTTTTAGGTAAATCCATTTCTTTTCCAAAAATAGCAGTTCCTAGAGGAAGCCCTATCCGAGTGCCCCTGGAATATTTCAAGAAATAACTATTCCTAGCAGAAGCTCTGCCGAAGTGCCACATCAGCCTAGCCCTTCCCTAGCCTATCCCCAACGGAAGCTCTGTCGTAGTGCCACCTCATCCTAAGCCTGAAAATAGCCTTCTTTAACCGAAGCTCTATCTGAATCCAAATCTGGAAATAACCTTCCCTAGCAAGACAGTCCGAAGCTCTGTCTAAACCCAAATCCAAAAGTAACCATTCCTAGCCGGAACTTTGTTCGTATACCATCATAGTCAACATCTCTCAAGAAAGGAATTTGGAGGTCAAGACCATCTTCCCCTTCGCCAGGAGAATCCGAAAGACAGTTTGAGCCGGTACTAATTAGGGGCCCACCCCTCTTGACCCGAAACAGGGGTTGAGTTCAGGTACAGTTTCTCAACCGAATTGTCATCATGTAGATTTTATATAGATCTTGTCTTAGTGTATATAACAGTTTAAATTCAGTCAATTTATATATGTGTGATAATTTAGCCATGCATGTGGAATAGTAATAACTATGAACAATGTTCGTTCTTAAGCATTTAGTAGGAAGACCGGTCGAACCGGGTAGATTGGAAGCCTAACACCTTCCCAATTCTATAACCTAACACTTACCCTAAATCTCTGGACCAGACCAAATTTCGGGCCCTTTCTCAGGAATTGGGGCCACCCCTTGGTCCTAGGCTAATAATCCTAGGTGGCGACTCCAAACCCCCCTTTGTATGATCCCGATCCCCGTATTGGACCATCATTAAACCCTCGTCTCGAATGACGAATTGCACACTCTTGTGAAATAGGCCTCCATGTATCACTGAGCGACGATACGGTGGTGCAGGCCCGTAAGGTAAGCACACACGACACACCCCTCCCTCACGTGAAAGAGATGGAAGAGAGAAGAGAGGATGAAATTGACACACATAAGTCCATTTCTTGCCACTACCCTCACAAGGTTACATGAGCAATGCAATCAAGGCTAAGTGTGGCTATTGTCGACAGGAAATAAGCGCTAGTTGTATCGTTAATAAGGGAGAAAGCTCCACAGTGACGAACGGTGGTTGTGCTTCTGTTGGAGGAGGAGGAGGAATAGGAGGGGGTGGTGGAGGGTATGTGAAGGAGGTGGTGACTTACATGATTAATGATTTGCAGGTGAAGACAATGTCTACCATCTCTATATTGCCTTTCTTAATAGCTATGATGTTAAAGATATCGAAGCCTTGGAGGATAGGGTCGTTCATTTGGGCATTAAAAAGGTACAAACATATGCTAACTCAACGCCATGCTTCACATCTTAAAGAAGGCGTAGATTCAATGGTCTCAAAAACACATTCAAACTTGTTATCTCTAGGTAGGGGTGAAGAGGAATTGAGTTAAAATGAATTTTATTGAAAAGGGTACAATGGTCATTTTACCTCTTGACTTAACGTCTATTTTAGTGAAAAGGGTATAACGATCATTTTACCTCTTGACTTAACTGTGATTGATGGTAGGGGTATGAGTCTAATTTGGTGAAACAAAGACGGTGTTCTTATAATTGTGACATTCTCCAGGGGTGGTGCTGTAGATTTCCCTTATTAAAATAAAATAGAAAAAATAAATGAAAAAAAAAATATACTAAAAGAAAACATTTAAAAGTTGAAGGGGGATGACTGCCTCCTATCATTTTATCTCTAAAACAATAACGAAGAGTTTCACCTTCACAATGTTAAGTTACACTTGAGCAAGAATTCTCCTATAATATTTGAACAAAATTATTTTCTAGTTGCTCTAGGAATAAGAAACACTTCTCGATGACAGAGCCTTACCTGATTGACTCATACACTATCAAATCGCACCAAGCAATTCCAATGAAATTTGAATACAAATACTTAGAATAATAATCACATAAAGTTGCATACTATACAGATATATGAATACAAAATTTGAACCAGAAACCTTCTGATTTATCAAGAATGAATAGCAGTGTCAAAACAAGAATTGGGGACTTCCCCTTTGGTGGGCGAGAAGACATTGTCTTACTATCCTGTACATAAAAGTAAATCTAACAGTTTGTGTTAGTATCCTTTACATAAAAATAAATCTAACAATTCTCTTAATTCACAATAAGAATCCAAAGCTTACCAAAAACAAGCAGAACCAAGGGTTACATAAGAATTACACCCAGATTCCATGACAACAATTGGAACTGGCAGTCCCAAGAGAAGACCCTATCCGCAAGCCAAAATCACATACCCAAGTTCTAACATACGATTCAACCCAACAAAAAAGTTCTTGGGTGGCACCTTAGTCAATCTCCTAAGATTAATTAAGCAATCGTCGTATTTCCTCTGCTCTGCATTTTTATTCTCTGCCTCTACCCTGCTTTTTAATTGGGCTCTTTTGTTTTAGGATCATCCCCAAAACTCTCATGTGTAAAGAGGTCTACAACTTCATCTGAATTTTTTTGTTGTTGGCTTTAATGGTGTTTTTTGTTTATATTTATTTTCTAATCAGATAAGAGGAGAAACAGAGGGAAAGGTGAAACCTGTAGCTGATATGCACCAAAGGAAAGCTGAGATGACCCACCATTTTGCTTGTTTTATTGCCTTACCAAGTGGGTATGGAACTCTTGTAGAGTTGCTGGAGGTGATAACCTGGGCTCAGCTTGGCATATTTATGTAAAGCCATTATTATTATTAGATATACCTAATTAACTATGTATACGAGAATTGGATCATGAAGACTTACCTTTGGTAGGTAAACCCTAAACATGGGAACATATTCACTTTTCTGCATGTGGGTTCGCCAAAATGTGGATGGCTATTACAATTACCTATTATATTTCTTTTCTGTTTTTTAAGTTTTTTTTTGGGGGGGGGGTGGTAAAGTTTTTGAGCTTCTTAATGACGTGTTTAAGAAGTAATATATTTGGTTTTTAGCTTTTAAAATTTTTGGAACATGGATTATTAGTTACATTTTCTTAAGAGAGAGAGAGAGAGAGAGAGAGAGAGAGAGAGGGAGACGGTTACAATTTGTGTACTCTAACCCTTGAATAAGGTCATTTAATCGGTTAGATGGGTACAAATATTTTATTACCATTGAATAGCTAAACGAATCAGATAATAATTAGTCTGAAAATGGGATTATTATATTTAGATCCGATTAGTAATCGGATGGATTCGAATAGTTTTCGAATAGTGATTTTTCGAATATGAATTCTCCTAAACGAATACGAACACGGATCGAATACGAATTTTCGACTATCCATTTACATCCCTACAAATAACCTTCTCTTTTCAGATTTTGTGGAGAATGAGTTAGCTATATTGGAATTTATTCATCTGATTGCGGAAATTATGGACTGCCATTTTGGCAATGTGGTAAGGCCCAGAATTAAATCTACAAGTTATAATAAGCTTTCTCTATTGATAGGGAAGTTATAATCCAATTTCAATCTAAATTTACTATGCTTCCCTGTTTTTGTTATATCAAAGTAAAAGAAGCTCATGTGATTAAATGATTTCTAACTGTTTTTTGTTGGAAACTAAAATATTCAGTGTGAACTGGACATAATGCTGCATCTAGAGAAGGCACATTTTATGTTGGGGGATATGGTCAGGAATGGGTGTATATTGTAGAGACAAGCAAGTCAAACATTCTGAGTCCAATTCAATTGACGGACATAACTTCCTAGCTATTTCAATCAAGTCATGATTAGATCTTATATATCAAAATTTTGGGTTACTACATGGCATTTTATTTTACCCCTTCTCACCTTTGTTGATGGTAAGAAGTGATATATTTGTTTGCATGACATATAGTGTATGATCAGCAAAGAAAAACCTTCTTATTTAACAATTTTTTTCTCACATCCTTATAAAATGTAACATATCCCATGAGTTTTCTTGGCAATTTGAAGCATTTAGTGATGATTACACCCTTATCTCAAGGGAAGCTTTATCTTTGGTTATGGTGTTAGGTCTTGATTCTAGGACAATTGAAGGTGATCCTGACTTACATTTGGGTAATCTCCTCCAAGTTGGAATGAAAAAAAAAAAAACAAAAATGGTTCTCCTTGGGCAATTACTTGGATAATTAAATAATGTCTCCAGCTTCTTTTTTGTTTTCCATCTTTTGATGTTAATTGGGTTTTTTTTTTCGCTAAAAAGTCATGTATATTAAAAAGAAAGAAGAAAAAAGAAATATAGTACATCAGATGAGGAAGGGAGAAATACCCAACACTCACACTAAGAAGAGAGGGAGAAGCAGAAACTCCACCTTCGGCATTGCCATCAGCAGAATTACGCAACTACCCAACTCCACCAAAAACAAAAAAAATCTGGAAAGAGAAGAAGTTCCTAGGTGAATCTGAACCTAGGCCGGCCCGATGCATCCATGTCTAATTCCATTTGAACCAGAGTTGGCCAAATTGAAATCGGCTCTGACACTTCAAAACGAGCAGCTGACTTTGACAAAAAATCCGCCACTGAATTTGCTTCCCTATAGCAATGCGTTATTTTCCATTCCACATCCTCCAAATAAGAAATACAATTTATCCATCTTTGCCGAGCTATCCATGGACTTTGCCTCTTCTGAAAAATAGTCACAACTGCAACTGAATCA